>NW_027497357.1:0-168594 GCF_021521415.1 Bidens hawaiensis | reverse complement strand
CAACAGTTTTTATACTTGGATGTTTTATGTAATTTTTAATCAATGTAATGTATTTGTATTAAACTTTTCATGCGCAATGAAAATCTTTGAATGTTTGCAATGGCCCGTGCTTAATTATCAATCCCCACTCGTGCGCGCCCGGCTGTTTCCGCCGCTCAGGGCCGGGTGTGACATTATACAACTTGCCAATCTGAAGGATACGAAGCGCCAATGGTTCGGAGTTCAGAAACAACTGAATGCTTCAATATTGTAATGACCGGGGTATTTTTCATGAGTTTAGTGCTCCTTATGTAACACAACAAAATGGTGTTGCTGAATGAAAGAACTGTACTCTGATTGAAATATCTAGGACGATGTTGGCGGATTGGAAACAACCTATGAGTTTTTGGTCTGAAACTATTGCCTCAGCTTGTTACACTCCTAACCGTGTCCTGACATTAAAAAAGTATGTAAAAACCTAGTTTGAACTACTTAATAGACGAAAGCCTAATTTGGTGTGGCTTGAGCCATTCGGATCTCAATATACTGTTTTGGATCCTGATGGTAAAGTCGGTGCAAAGTATGTGGATGGTTTCTTTGTGGGTTATTCTAGTCCGTTAAGAAGAGTATTTTTACCTAGCATTAACCGTATTGTGCAAGTACAACTTATGGATTGTAAAGATATGCAACTCCTATTCAAAGAAAAGGTGATTCATGGATGTTTGATTATGACAGCTTGTGGAGCTGTTTCTCTTTTCCTGAAGAAGAAATTTCTGATGAAATGGCCACACTGTTATTTTAAAAATATTCTGGAGAATTTTCTCAAGATAATGTTGCACAAGAAGTTCCAATCTTTAATGAAGATCCGTTTCTTGATGTTGATAACCATTTTGATGATACTCCGGAGACACCTTCTTTTGACGATGATAGTGAAGATCATACGGATGTGATTGAGTCGTTGTTTCAACATGATATTGTTGTTTCTGATCCTGTTGCTGCGCTTTCTGATGAAAAAGTCATGAATCTTCCTAATGATGTGATAGTTCTTGATGAAGTGATGCCTCGAACTTTATCATATCATCTAGAAGAGAATATAATTGGAGATCTTAATTCTGGTGTTCGTACCCCAAGCCAAATTGACCAAAGCCTGAGTTGTTACTATTCTCAAGTTGCTCCTCTTCAGAACCGATTCTCATTTACATGTTTCATTTCAAAATGAAACCGAAGACATACAAACAAGCTTTGATTGAAGAGAGTTGGGTCAATGCAATACAAGAAGAACTTATGCAATTTAAAAATCTACCAGATAACAAATGATGCATTGATACCAAGTGGGTTATCAAGTGCAAAAGGAACGAAAATGGCATAATTGTTAGAAACAAGGCCCGATTAGTGGTTCTGTGCTATAATCAAAGGGAAGGAGTTGATTTTAACGAGGTCTATGCTCCAGTGCTAGACTCAAGCAATTAGAATTTTCTTAGCCTTTGTATATTGGAATGGATTCAAGGTCTACCAGTAGGATGTTAAGTCTGCTTTCTTGAACGGTATATTGGGTGAAGAAGTATTTGTAGGACAACCACTAGGGTTTGTCGATCCGATTCACAAGGACAAAGTGTACCTGCTCGACAAAGCACTTTATTGTAACAACTCAGATTCTCCATATTTTATATTCGTTACCCGACCCGTTTTTTTTTCGGGTAAATTTTAATCAATAACACACCGCAATTATTGAGTTATTATTATTAATTGTAATTTTTTTATTATAACTATTTAATATATGTAAATAACTTTCATTGATATACACTTCTTACCCTAAACCTTAGTTTTAGCTCTCATTAGACCCATCTATAAAGTTAAGGGGCCTTTTTGCAATTTTGGTTAAATAATATATATAATAATAACCAGGATCCAGATCCAAACCCGGTTCCCTGATCCAGACCCGTATTCATAACCCAGAAACTAAAACCCGATAACTTATTTAATTAGCTTGAACTGTAATTCTTGCGTCTAACGTGGAAATTATATTGGATTCTTGATCTGTATATTATATGCGGCCTAACCGACTCCACCAATTAAGCAACAACATCATTAATATTCGTATTTCGATTATAATTAGGCCGTCCTAAATTGAATTTGGGATTTCAACCATAGCGATCTTTATATTTAAATTAAAGCTTTAGAAACCACCCTTAACTAGTCGTGACCTAAACCCCCATAAACAATTAGGTTATATCGGCTGCAAGTATCTAATCTTCTTTGTTGTTTGGCCGTTATCTTCAACCCGCTGTTCACCATCAGTTCATCCTCTAATTAGGTAATACATACATGTAACATGATCGTTTTTCATCACTCATCATTAACCCTAAGGTTAATTAGACTAAAGTGTAACAGATTAATCAAAATCTGAATTAGGGTTCTTTGGCTTTGGGGGATTTTACCAGTTTCTTTATTTAAATTATAGTTCTCATTCTTTAACCAACAAGCAGACTTAGTCCAGTGGTTGTGTGTGTGGGTGATTAGTTCTGTGAACTGGACAGGGGCTAGGGTTCGAGCCCCACTGGACGCGATCTGGATATTTTATTTTCTTTTTGTTCTTTTAATGGTTTTTATAGTTATTAAATTATTATTATTATTATTATTTTTAAACATAAAATAAACACATTTTATTTAACCGGCTTCTTAAAGTTACGTCTTTTTGTATAAACCTCGTTAAAAGCTTTCATTTATGTGTGTGTATATATATATTTGCATGCATATATATGTATATATATATATATATTTACTATAGATATATATTAATAATAAAAGGAACTTGGTTTATTAAAACCCGAACATCATTATTGATGTTTCTCGTCGTTAATCGTTATTACCAAATTTATATATATATATATATATATATATATATATATATATATATATATATTATATATATATATATATATATATATATATATTTGTATCATTCTTTAAACAAATATTATATTCGACGTATTTTAAACGTATTAATTATATCTATTAAGTTAGATTTTCGTTAAAAGATTTAAATAAAATATTTATTTTAGATCTTAATACATATTATATACATAATTAATTATTTGTTCGTTAGGATAATTATAAGTATGCCTCAAGTTATTTTTATCAAATTATTTTATTTAACTTGTATATTTAATTATATATTTATTTAAATTTTTATTATGTAAGCATATCGTATATTTTAATTCTTTAAAGTTATTTAAGTTAATGGATTTTATATTTTATCAAGATTAATCAATAGTATTTTATAAATTATAATAATTAATTATCTTTTAGATGTATGACAAATAATAATATTAATCTTTAGAATAATAATTATTGAAGAAATTCATCGATCAATTAATAAACATTCTAATCTCAAACCTTACTCAATTTACATCAAATCTTAATTCATTATATGTGTTGTCTCATTATTAATTAATCCATATTAATATTATTTAACTAGGAATCCTTGACGTTATATTCCGAAGGGGTTTAGCTTGCTCTCATCATTCTCATTTATATTTCGTTCATCCGATAAGGTGAGTATCTCACTCCCCCTTTTAACTCAATTTAACCGTTTTGGGGACATATGCGTTCTATTTATTTTATTACTATATATTACTCAACTTGCAACTGTTGTTACTTGTGTTTAAAATTTATACCTTACTTGTTTATGTGTTTACTTGCTTTATATGCTTCTGCATTCAGAGAGGTCCAACATAATCTTAGTCTTGTATGATCATATGACCGTCATAGTGGCCGGCGTCCAACGCATTGACAATGGTTTCACCGACACCTCATTTTTGTTAACCAATGCTCATTCTCATGGCAGTGGTTTAGCCCTTTCTTTATGGTCTGATTGATTTGTTTATATGCTATGGTTAAATTGCTTATCTAACTTGACATAGTTTGCTATCTTATTTATTATTATATAAAATCATGAAAATCTGGTGTTTTACTCACTCAACCTTGTGTTGTGATGTGGTCTAAATTAAATATATTTTTATATCAAATTTTCTTACACTTTTAAATACTTTTGAGCCAGGTTTTCTATTGAATATTATTATTAATTGGTTCATATGTGAGTTTAATGGTTTCTAGAGACATCAAGATAATAAAGTGTTTTTACTAAACTTAAAACCGACGAGTAAAACATTAAACAAAATTTATTTACAATGATCATAGTTTTTGTTTATATTTCATGTTCATATGTTTGGTATTATATTATTTACGTATATTATAAGTTAGCATGTGTTTTATTAATAAAACAATAAAAGAAAAAAAAAAAGGGAAGTCTAGCAAATTAGGTGTGTATCACATTTATGTTGAGTCCAGTTTTTAATTCAGATTTACTTCATGTGGCTATGTTTGTAGGCAGGCCCACAAGATATTTGAGGATCAATGATATGGAAGGCCCATGGGGTGTTTCTTTGTGGTCACGGCTAGGGATTTTGATCAAAAAACCATTATAATAATGAAAGAAGTGGGCAGCGGCCGCAAGAGGGGAGAACGAAGGTGATTATCATTATTATTGTTGTCTTGAGGAAGGTGCACAAGAGCCACACAACATCATATTATTATTAAAGTTACCTACGTGAGGTTTGGGTGTGCATAGGAGCAGAATCTTAAAACAATATTTAATATTGTTTAGTTGGTGTGTGAGGTTACGAGAGAAAGAAAGAAAGGTCAATCAAGAAATCAACAACCACTCATTATTCTTGGTTTGAACATATCATTTTATTATGAACTCAATTGTTAAAATTATTTACTTTCTTGTTTTGAACATGGTTATTGGCTAAACCCTTTTAGTTATCTAGGTTTGTGATGATGTTTTGTTGATTGTTTTGGACTTGTCAGTTTTCGGGTTTTGTCTTTGGGATTTTGATTAATTAAAAATTTTGATTAGTTTTATTGGATGTGTCACATTCGTATTTACTTTTGATTTGTGTCTGAATGAATGTTTCACATGTTACTTGTTTGATTGTCTTTCGATTATAGGTTGCATGTTAGGGTTGTTTACTGTGTGTTTGCAACTTGTTTATGGTTTATTGAGCTCATTTACCATAGAAACTAATTGTTGATAAGTAGTCGGGTTTGTCTGCGTTGTTATGGTTTTAGGTTAATTTATCTGACAGGAACTTTGCCTATTTTTACCTTAATGTCACTGTTTACATGTATCCTGTAGACTGTTCATAAACCACTCCTGTAGACGGGTTAGCTGTTTTATAGGGTAATTAATCATAATTGATGAACTGACAGGTGAACTAATAATCCGGTGTTTTTACATGATCTCTAATATTTCTTTTTATGAGACACCTTGAGAGTGATTAAGGATCTATTAAGTTTCCTAGATTTTCATATCTTTAGATTCCCGGTTCCCATAACATTTTCCCGTAACCGATAAAAGCCCGAGTCGTCAAAATTTGCCTAGGTAACTCTTTCTCATATTTGAATTTACTAAAGTTTTTATTCGGTAATTTAATTTTCTAGTTTACTTTAATTTAATTAAGTAATTAAATTAATTATTAGTTTTTAAAATAAAATAAAATAAATTAAAAATCCAAAAATATATATTTTCTTAATTATTACTTTAAATTAGCTTTTAAAACTAGTCTCGTTAATTAAATAGTGTCTCTATGGTTCGATACTCCCGGTATTCCATAGCTATTATACACCCGATAGGTTCACTTGCCTGTTGCTAGTGGTTTGGTTTAGGATATTCTAGGTTTTTATTACTCATTGTGCTTGGTCATTATTTGCTAAAGTTTTATATACCACTTCGTGCACATCAAGTTTTTGCGCCGTTGCCGGAGACACTTGGTAATAGCGAACTAGTTTCTATTTGCTTTTTGTTTTAATTTTTTTTAGTTAATTAATTAGTTTTATTTTATTTTATTATTTAATTGCCCTTGATTACTATTTGTGCCTTGATTTTAACGTGTGTGCTTTAGGGATAAGCTTGGGTCCTCATTATTTTACTTGTTTTTGAGCGTATGCGACGTACACGTTCACTAGGACCACCAGAGTTCACTGCTTATGACGTACCCGAGAGAGATTTTCGTGACTGCCGTAGGGAGTTTCGAGAGATTGCACGTCCTCTACGCGAAAACAAGGTACACGTTTCTGATTCTAAAATAGATATGGGTGACGCTACCCCCCCTAGGCGTACGGTTCACTTGAGAGCGAATGAGGGAGTTATGGGGAGACGGTATGCTATCAAACGTCCGGCGATGCCCGATGCTAATAACTGGCAAATTCCGACCAACGTCATGAATTCCATTACTAATTCTGCCCCATTTCACGGACTTGAAGACGAAGACGCGCATGGCCATCTGAACAAATTTACTCGTATCTGCGAAACTTTCAATATTGCCAACGTCACTCGTGCTTCTATCTACCTTCATCTTTTTCCTTTTTCTTTGGAGGGTCGCGCTTCATCATGGCTGGAAAACCTTCCCCCTGGGTCCATCACTACATTGGAGAATCTTCAAGCTGAATTCCTTAAGAAATATTTTCCGCCATCTAAAGCCTCGCGACTTCGTAATCAATTTGTTCCTTCCGCATGGAGCCTGATGAACCATACTCTTTGGCTTGGGAAAGGTTCCATAATCTGCTTAGTAGATGCCTCCAACATGGTCTACTTGAATGGGCTGTAGTCGAGAAATTCTATAACGGGTTGACTTTTGAGATGCAGAAGAGATTCAATACGTCAGCTGGAGGAAACATGTTAGAGAAGCTGGATATAGATGATTGTCAGTCGTTGTTTGAGAGTTTCTACCTAGCCGAACAGCAAGAGCCGTCCGCCCGAGGTACTTCTAAAACCACCACCTCTTCCGCTCGAGGCATCTATCAGGTCTCGAATGATACTAGCATCGCGGCTGCCCTAGAGGCAATGCAGAAGGATATCGAGAGTTGCAGAAGATCGTTCAGAAATGCAAAATCTGTCGCGGAGGGCACGATACAGTTGATTGTCCGGTCGATCAATAGGAGAAGGTGGACTACTTGGGTAATCAGAGTCGGGGAGCGAATGCCTACGGTAACTCAGGATGGAGAAATAACTCCAAAAATGGTTGGAGGTCGGGAGGTAATGCTCAGGGTTTAAGGCAAGAGCAAGTTAGTGACCCAGAGGCAGCAGGAAGTTCCAGTGCGGGGAAGAGTAGCGGTATGGATTCGGATCTTAAGCAATCCACCATGCTTTCTCACCGTATTGACAGAGATAATAACACACAGCAGAGACTAGCTGAGCACGACACACTATTGAAGAACCAGTAGTCGTCATTTTTGGAGATGTCTCGAAAGGTGGATGAGATGATGAAGCAAATGCTACCTAATAAACAGGTCGGAGCATTTCAGGGCAGCACAGAGCTCAACCCGAAGGCACAGTTGAAGGCGGTGACCACCCGTAGTGGCAGAGGAGGTGATCGAGAGAAGTCGTCGGCAGATGATGAGGAGTCGGTGGACGAGGAGATAGAGATGGAGAAACATGTGAGGACACACGAGAGGCAAGTCCCAGCAAGTACCGCGTCAAACAGTGAGTCTCATGCGGAGAAAGTTATTGAGAAGAAGATTGAAGATAAGAAGAGTCCCGAAGTCGATCTTACTCGGGTTCCGTATCCTGCTCGTCTTCTACTCAGAAGTTCGCGCAGGAATATGGACATTTCTTGTACATGTTTAAACAGCTAAAAATCAATCTTCCGTTTGTCGAGGCACTCCAGCATATGTCTAAATATGCCAAATTCCAAAAGATCTTCTTTCAAACAAGAAGAAGCTGGGGGAGCTTTCGAAAGTATGTCTAAATAAAGGATGCTCTGCGGTAGTCCATAACATGTTGCCGGAGAAATTAGAAGACCCGGGACACTTCACGATCCCGTGTTTGTTTGGCAGCTCAACTGAGAGCTACGCGTTGGCCGATTTAGGTGCTAACATTAATCTGATGCCATATTCTCTCTATAAAAAGCTAGACCTTGGCGAGCTGGTCCCGACGCGCATGAGTTTATCCTTGGCCGACCATTCGGTCAAATATCCACGGGGAATTATGGAAGACGTACTCGTTAAAGTCGATAAATTCGTTTTCCCTATGGATTTTGTTATTCTTGACATGGAGGCTAACGATAAGGTCCCAATCATTTTGGGACGACACTTCCTGCGTACTGCTAAGGCGCTTATTGACGTCTTCGACGACAAAATTACACTTCGTGTAGGAGAGGAGAACGTCACCTTAGATGTCGACAAATCGATGAGGAACTACAGTAGTCAGGACAATTCCGTTTACTTTCTTGACACGTTCATATCTCAGTTCGAGCGTTGTCTTGACTATATCTCTGGAGCAGATTTGTTTAATCAGGAGGACGAGGTTGATGTTCCTCTGGAGCACGACCTGAGCATTCTTGTTATCTCACCTCCTGAATACCCTGAGGTGTTCACGATTACCAATAGCACCGAGGGACCGAAGGAGAGACCACCGATTGAGGCACCACCATCCCTCGAGCTTAAAGAGCTACCTCCTCATTTGGAGTACGCTTTCTTGGATGGTGAAGCCGATTTACCCGTCATCATTTCTTCTCAGTTAACGGATGATGAGAAATCGAGGTAGGTTGATGTGCTCAAGGCACACAAACAGGCTATTGCGTGGAAACTCATGGATATTCAGGGCATCAGCCCGAACTTTTGCACGCACAGGATACTCATGGAGGATGAGTACAAGCCTGTAATCTAACCTCAAAGGAGGCTCAAACCTAATATGTCGGAGGTAGTCAAGAAGGAGGTTAACAAACTCCTCGACGTAGGCCTAATATATCCTATCTCTGATTCTTCATGGGTGAGTCCCGTTCAGGTAGTCCCTAAAAAGGGAGGGATGACAGTTGTCGCTAACGAACGTAACGAGATTATTCCAACTAGGACAGTCACAGGTTGGCGGTTGTGCATCGACTACAGGAGGCTTAACGATGCTACTAGGAAAGACCACTTTCCTCTTCCGTTCATCGATCAGATGTTGGAGCGTCTGTCGAGGCGACAGTTTTACTGTTTTCTTGATGGATTTTCAGGTTATTTCCATATCCCGGTCGCACATGAGGATCAGGAAAAGACCACTTTTACATGCCCATACGGTACCTTTGCGTACAAACATATGCCTTTCGGGTTATGTAATGCTCTGGCTACTTTCCATCATTGCATGGTAGCGATATTCCATGACATGATCGAGAGTTCCATGGAGGTTTTCATAGACGATTTTTCGGTATATGGGGACTCATTTGATCAATGTCTTTATAATCTTGAGAGGATGATGAAGCGGTGCATAGAGACTAAGTTGATGTTGAACTGGGAGAAGTGCCACTTCATGGTGACTAAAGGTATTGTGCTGGGGCACAAGATTTCGCTAGACGGCATTGAGGTAGACAGAGCTAAAATCGACACTATCAGTAGACTTCCTCCACCGACTAGTGTGAAATCCGTTCGTAGTTTTCTCGGGCATGCGGGTTTTTATCGTAGGTTCATTAGAGATTTTTCTAAGATCACCTGGCCCATGACTCTCCTTCTAGAGAAGGACATCGCATTCGAATTTGATGCTAATTGTCTGAAGGCGTTTGAGTTTCTCAAGGGGTAGTTGGTTAATGCCTCTATCTTGGTAGCACCCGACTGGAGCTTACCCTTCGAGGTCATGTGCGACGCTAGTGATTTTGCAGTCGGTGCTGTTTTAGGTCAGCGGAAGGACAAGCACTTCCATCCAATTTATTACGCGAGTAAGACCCTCAATGATGCTTAGGAGAACTACACGACTACTGAGAAGGAGCTTCTAGCAGTGGTCTTAGCGTTCGACAAATTCCGTTCTTATCTGGTGCTGTCCAAAGCCATCGTTTATACTGATCATGCGGCATTGCGATACCTGTTGGCCAAGAAAGATGCCAAGCCTCGCCTGATATGATGGAATCTCTTGCTTTCTGAGTTCGATATTGATATTAGAGATAAAAAGGGAGCGGAGAATGTAGCTGCGGATCACTTATCACGTTTGGAGGATCCGAAGAGAGAGGAGATTAGAGAGTATGCCATCAGGGATAAGTTTCCCCACGAGTCGTTGATGATGGTGAGAGTGAGGTTTGAGAGAGAGAGCCAGTTTTGTATGTGAGTGCTGAAGAGGAGGGTCTTCCATGGTTCTCCGACATTGCGAATTATCTAGCCGAAGGAGTAGTGGTCAAAGGCATGAGTTATCAGCAGAGGAGGATGTTTTTTGCAGACGCCAACCACTACATATAGGATGCACCGTATTTGTTTCGTGTAGGCGCCGATCGAGTGTTGAGGAGGTGTGTGAGTGGGGAAGAGGGACATGAGATTCTTAGGCATTGTCATGAGGGTTTTACTGAAGGCCACCATGGTTCGTCTTCCACCTCTATGAAAATTCTAGATTCCGTCTTTTATTGGCCATCGATTTTCAAAGACTCACACGACTTGTCAAACAGTGTGACGCGTGTCAGTGCACTGGTAATATCTCATCTCGTAATGAGATCCCCAAAACCCTATTTAGGTTTGTGAGGTTTTCGACATTTGAGGCATTGATTTCATGGGTCCGTTCCCTTCTTCTCGAGGGAACCGATACATTCTCGTGGCTATCGACTACGTTTCCAAGTGGGTTGAGGCTCAAGCCTTGCCCCTTAATGACGCCCGAGTTGTAGTGGGAATCTTGAAGAGGTTGTTCAGTCGATTTGGTACTCCCAAGGCCTTGATCAGTGATAGGGGTACACATTTCTTTAATGCCCAGATGGAGAAGGCATTGACACGGTATGGGGTCACCCACCAGTTGTCCACCGCCTATCATCCACAAACGAGTGGGCAAGTGGAGAACGCAAACCGAGGAGTAAAGCGAATTCTGCAGAAAACTGTCGGCAAGAACCGAAAGGACTGGTCCGACAAGTTAGATGATGCACTTTGGGCTTTCCACACAGCATTTAAAACGCCTATTGCGACCACGCCCTTTAGGATGGTTTACGGGAAAGCATGTCATCTACCAGTTGAGTTAGAGCATAGAGCATATTGGGCGTTGAGAGCCGTTAATCTTGACCTGACCCAAGCTGCGAAAAATCGGTATCTCCAAATTCATGAGGTTGAGGAGTTGAGAGATGAGGCGTAAGCTAGATCATGGTGTTATAAGGAGCGTACGAAGGCGTTGCATGATCGGAAGTTGAGGAAGGTGAAAGAGTTCAAGTGTGGGGATCGGGTGTTAGTTTATAATTCCCGTCTGAAGTTATTTCTAGGTAAACTTAGATCGAGATGGATTGGTCCGTATACGGTGAAGGCGACATTCCCGCACGGTGCAGTTGAGTTAGTTGATCATGAGGGGAGAACGTGGAAAGTGAATGGCCATAGGTTAAAGCATTATATCGGTGGGACAGTTGATTCGGTAGAGGAAGATGTTTTTCTCCTCGACATCCCTACTTTGATTGCTTGATATGGATAGGCCTTGGGAAATACCCGAGTGTAGAGTTCGTATACTTTTTATTTGTTTTTCCTTTAATTTTTATATTTTGAGTATGTTTAAGTTTTTAGAGTATGTTTGTTGTCTGCTTTGGGTGCTTTGAGCTTTGTTTGCAGATTTGGATACTTTCGTTCGTACTTAATCTCCATTCGGACGGGGCGTTCTAGCTGATTTGATTGTAAAGGGTACCCAAAAGCTGCGACCGCGAATGAAATGCAATAAGGTCCCTTTATTGGAACTTGACATACGCAGATCATTGCCATATTACTAGATGAGTCTGTTCCATTTTTTTATGCTTTGCTTTATTTTATTTTATTTTATTTTTGATTATTTTAGTCTTTTTTTTGTCTCCCATTGAGGATAATGTGAAATTTAAGTGTGGGGATGGGAAACTGACGTTGTTAGTTTTATAAAAAAAAAGTTAAACTGACGTTTTTAGTTTTATATAAAAAAAAGATATACAAAAAAAAATAATAAATAAAAAAACGAAAAATAATATAAAAAAATTGAAAAAAATAAAAATAAAAAAAAATGTCCTGAGAATTTAATTTGCGTATAATGGAAAATGATATTATTGCTTAAGGTTGATCTTTTAAATCTATTATTATATATGAGATTAAATAAAAGATGGCGCACTTAATTTGGGATGTGTCGGTAGGCCTAACTAGCTTTGATAGCCCTCTTTAGAAGTTTGTATATATCTAATAATTTGAAAAACGATGAAACCGAATTTCGATACTTAGGGAGGATTACCATAATCTTAAAACCTTGAGATGGTAAGACTTAGATGCACTCAAACCAGCACACCACCACATGTCCATCTTTTTACGAGCTTAGAAAATAGTTATATATTTAGGGTGATATAAAAAAAGGGAAAAGAAAAAAAGAAAAAAAAAAGTATGTTTTGAAAGTGTATACCAATGATTGGTCCAAAAAGCAAATGAAGAGAGAAAGTTATGTATTGTAAAATGCCAAATAAGCATTCTCAAAGTTAGTAAAAGAGGCCAAATATGCACATACTAGACGGGACATAGAGTTTACGTGTTACCAAGGGGATAGTGACTCTGAGGATACACTATTGGGGCTCGAAGGTTCTTAGTCAATAAATATCAAATTAGGAATTTATAGGACAAAGTCCAATAATATTTAGGAATAGCTCGTACGACCTCCACATGACCATTCATCCATCAAATTTCACCAAGTGCATCTAATTAGTACCATCAACGAGTCCTTGGCTTATGGTGATTTGTCGAACCAGTCTGCTTCGACTCTATTTCTTATAGCTCTCTTTGTCTGAGATGGGGTAGGTGTAGCCGTAGCTTTTGAACTTTAAAATGCTTAATGCGATTGGGGGCTTGAGAGGCTGGTGGCTGGGCTTGAGACGAGGGATACATTAAACAACATTTATTTACAAAGATTATACTTTTTCTTTATATTTCATGTTCGTATATTTAGTATTATATTATTTACGTATATTATAAGTTAGCATGTGTTTTATTAATAAAACAATAAAAGAAAAAAAAAAGGGAAGTCTAGCAAATTAGGGGGTGTTTGTTTTTTCTTCAAACATCTTCAAGGGAGCTAATGTCTGCACGCGCGCAGACATTACCCTTGAAGACTGTTTGTTTTTTTTCTTAAAACAGATCTTAAGTTATCTTCTTTCATCTTAAAAGAAAAGCAAAGAAATCTTGCTTAAAACATCTTCGCAAAAAAATCATACTCTTATCCCTTTGAAGCCACCCTCTCATCCACTCCTCCCACCACCGTCCGCCACCACCACCCACCGTACGCCACCACCACCATCCCCCACTGCCACCGTCCACCACCATCCACCGCCACTACCCACCGTCCGCCGCCACTACCAGCATCCACCACCACTACCCATCGTCCGCCACCACCACCACCACCACCATCCATCACAGCCACCACCAATCACCACCGTCCACCACCCACCACAACCGTTCATCACCACCACCACCCACTGTCGGACGCCATCACCGTCAACTACCACCGTCCACCACCCACTGTCCACCACCACCATCCATCGCCACTACCCACCGTCCGCCGCCACAATTTTATTATTATATTTTCTATGTAACTTGAATAAATGACTTCTATCTTGTGAGATAAGTTTGACAGTTATGCAGACAGTATCAGCTTATAAAAACAAACAGTCTTATATTTTCAGCTTGCAGATCTTCAGACCACATCTTCAGTTGCAGACATAAAAACAGATGAAATCAGCTTGCAGACAGTTTATGTCTGCAAAAACAAACAGCACCTTAGTTGTGTATCACATTTATGTTGAGTCCAGTTTTTAATTCAGATTTACTTCATGTGGTTAAGTTTATAGGCAGGCCCACAAGATATTTGAGGATCAATGATATGGAAGGCCCATGGGGTGTTTCTTTGTGGTCACGGATAGGGATTTTGATCAAAAAACCATTATAATAATGAAAAAAGTGGGCAGCGGCCGCAAGAGGGGAGAACGAAGATGATTATCATTATTATTGTTGTTGTCTTGAGGAAGGTGCACAAGAGCCACACAAAATCATATTATTTTTAAAGTTACCTACGTGAGGTTTGGGTGTGCATAGGAGCAGAATCTAAAAACCATATTTAATATTGTTTAGCTGTGTGTGAGGTCACGAGAGAAAGAAAGAAAGGTCATTCAAGAAATCAACAACCACTCATTATTCTTGGTTTGAACATATTATTTTATTATGAATTCAATTGTTAAAATTATTTACTTTCTTGTTTTGAACATGATTATTGGCTAAACCCTTTTAGTTATCTAGGCTTGTGATGATGTTTTGATGATTGTTTTGGACTTGTCAGTTTTCGGGTTTTGTCTTTGGGATTTTGATTAATTAAAATTTTTGATTAGTTTTATTAGATGTGTCACATGCGTATTTACTTTTGATTTGTGTCTGAATGAATGTTTCACATGTTACTTGTTTGATTGTCTTTCGATTATAGGTTGCATGTTAGGGTTGTTTACTGTGTGTTTGCAACTTGTTTATGGTTTATTGAGCTCATTTACCATAGAAACTGATTGTTGGCATATTATTAGAAGTTTATATTTTTACCTACTTAGATATCCGACGGGTGATAAGTAGTCGGGTTTGTCTGCGTTGTTATGGTTTTAGGTTTTATTATCTGACAAGAAGTTTGCCTATTTTTACCTTAATTTCACTGTTTACCCGTATTCTTTAGACTGTTCATAAAAACCCCGGTGTACTTAGGTGCATTGAGATAGTGAAACTGACGGGTTAGCTGTTTTATAGGGTAATTAATTATAATTGGTGAACTAATAAGCCGGTGTTTTTACATGATCTCTAAGATTTCTTTTTAGGCGACACCTTCAGAGTGATTAAGGATCCATTAAGTTTCCTAGATTTTCATATCTTTAGATTCCCGGTTCCCATAACATTTTCCCGTAACCGATAAAAGTGTCGTCACAATTCGGATTCCTTGCCAAGGTAACTCTTTCTCATATTTGAATTTACTAAAGTTTTATTCGGTAATTTAATTTTCTAGTTTACTTTAATTTATTAAGTAATTAGATTAATTATTAGTTTTTAAAATAAAATAAAATAAAAATCCAAAAATATATATTTTCTTAAGTATTACTTTAAATTTGCTTTTAGAACTAGTCTCGTTAATTAAATAGTGTCTCTAGGGTTTGATATTCCCGGTCTTCCCATAGCTATTCTACATCAGATAGGTTCACTTTCATGTTGCTAGTGGTTTGGTTTAGGGTATTCTAGGTTTTTGTTACTCGTTGTGCTTGGTCATTATTTGCTAAATTTTATATACCACTTCGTGCACATCATGTTGACAAAACTATTTTATTTTCAACGCATATGCAGGTAATCGTATGATGTAGTTGAAGTTAGAAGATCGTTTAAAGACTTATGCTAGAAGAAATTCAATGAGACAAATAATTTTATGATTTTGATTTGTGTTTGGTTTGAGATATTGTAATGAATAATTGTTTTATTTGAAATTATTAAATAGATATTGAAACTTATAATGTTGCATTATAATAACCTTGAAACTTATAATTTTATGACATTTCCGCCGTATGTTGGGGTGAGACAGATTGGTATCAGAGCCGAAGGTTTAAGATAGGTCGTTGGTGGTGCCTTAGTAACATGCTTAGGAACCCCATACGTGCTTATTTGTTTACCTGATGTGTTCTATGTAATTGTTTACAGCTTACGTAATTACTTGCTAGATTAAATACTTATTTAACTGTTTAGCTAATTGTTTATTTTATTGGCATGCACACACACACAACTCCAAAGCTATGCTTCACTCTCAAAATATTTTATTACTCCAAGACTATGTCTCATTCTCAAAATATTTTTATAACTCTGAGGCTACACCTCAAGCTCAAAATATTTTTATTTAATTTTATTAGATTGCCTTTTTTATCGGGAAGTCCCTTGAGAATTTCCCAGCTTTGTTTTTACTCTTTTTAACTTAAAGCTAGGGAGTGTGACAAAATTACCCGCCATAGTGGAAATTGTCATGCGACTGACACCTTAAGCGTTTAACGTAATAGGCTAACCGGTTACACCCTTTATTGTGTTTTATATTTTTTAAAATGTCTAGTCGGGTGTAAAACCCATGGGACGCCATGGACACGCCAGCTGTACATTTGCACAATTTTTTATATTTGCGATATTTTGTTGGAACATTTTCATCTGTGGTGATACACGAGATGTCTCAACTACTTATGCTTGAGTTCATTTTTTGTTATTTAGTTTGGTCGGTCAAATCACCATGTAACGCTCATGGGCCGACAAACTCAATTGATTCATTGATTCGTTAATTAAGTTGGGTCATTCAAATTGCCATGTAATGCTCATGAGAGGCCAACTCACACATTTGCTTTGGTTTTGTTATGCTAATAAGTTGGGGAAACAAAATGCAATGGAAAGCTCATGGGAAACCCAACACATCGAAGAACATTCGTTATTTATTTACTTGTTTGTTTATTTGATTTTATACGAAACAATTTTGTGAATTAGTAATTCAATTTTCCTAGTACTCAATTATTTAATTAATCAATTACTTACTAAATCACGTTTGAATCAATATTTATTGATTCGATCTATTAATGTACTCAAAAAAATTTTATTATCCTGATCGGATACAAATTCTTCCTTCATCATGACTCGGTTCTCACGAGCCAATCAAAATAATTTACTCTCTATTGGTTTTCACCTATTCATCTTATCACGTTATTATATTATCGAAACATCAAGTAATTTAAATAACATTATAGCACATTTAATAATCGAATGACTTTCTTATACTCATGGTATTATATACATAAACTATTAATTATATTTCAAGTATTCAACCTTAAATTTAATTTGTTAAAACATGTCAAACTTTGATAAAACTCATTCAATCCTCAAGTTAATTCATTGAGTTTCAATTTGAATTCTAACTTATTCTTAAATTATGAATAAACATCATCATAACATATTTAAATTTCGTTTTACACAATAACTCATATGAAATCTACTTAACTATCAATCTTCTCATTAAATCACATCTTTACTAATCATAGAATGTTTTCTCAACATCAAATAACACAAATCATTTATTTTTCTATAACCGTCTCATGGCCACATATTAGTCAAGGAGATAGCTCATGCGATCTCTAAAATATCGACTCAATTTCCAAAACATAAATGCAATCTTGTTCATTAACTTCTTCGCTAATAAATTCAATTCTTTTACCCCTACTTATTCTCATAACAACAATAACAAACGCAAGTCTAAACAAGAACTACATGCTGCTAATCAAATTAACAATCAATCTTAACAAAATCATAGCGTCTCAAACAAGAAACTTTACGTCAAAAATTCACTCGTTATGCTTCACTTGCCACTATCACTATTCCATTTAATCCTCATATCGTTTTGCACCCAATGTAATCGTTCGGTTACCTTTTTAATACTTGCCACATACCACAAGACGTTCTACAACTGTCCATGCCACCTAATTCTAAAACCCATGATATGACGTTTGCTTAAATTTTATACCCTGCGACCCGTAATGGCTACAACTAAGGAAATCCTAATCACCTACGACATGTGTGTTCATGATTCAATCATGTTCATCAAGCCCAAAATTATCAAACTTATACTATTAAACCCTACTCTGCAACCTAATCAAAATATTTTAATTCAATCAACTTCAATTATTCAAAATTTTTTATTGATCTAATTAATCAAGTTATAATAAATTAGATAAATCAGTCAATCATAATTAAGTTTATCAAAAAGGATGTTATTGTCATTTTTTTATCTAAACATATTTATCTTTCTCAAATGTACATTATAACAAATCTTTATTCGATTTTTGGATCTAAAACAATTTCAACTCTAACAATTTATTAATTTTAAGTAATCATGCTCATACAATAAAATCTATCTTTTAAAAGACAATCGTTAACAATGATATACTTTCAAAAGATGTTATGTAACATCCTAAATATTCTAATAATAAATAAAGAAAGTTGCGTTAAATTGTCGTGTGTTAAATAATATTAACAAGCATCTATTATGAAAAAAATCATGGACTTGGACTAATTAAGATGGATTAAAATGAATGGGCCTTAGGTCCATGGGCTTTAAGGGATATAAATATCCCCTTAAACCACCATAAAACCCTAATCCTTATTCCATCTTTCCATATTTCTCTACACACTCAAAAACACACAAATCCTACACCCCATATACGGCCGAGAGAGAGACGAGCGAGATCCGAGAGCGAGTAAACGTCGGTTGTGATTAGATCTTTGTTATCCGAGTCTTATACAGAATCTAGAGTTCCTAAACAAGCTAACCAATATCAAAAAAAACACGTAAATGTATGTCTTTCACCTTAAAGTTTACGTTTTTTAAAACGTTTAACCTTGATACTTAGAACGAGAATAGATCGAGTATAAAGGAAATGTAAAGTTGTAAATTTGAGGATAAAATGAACTTACAGGACCTGCAATAGGCGCGGCTCGTTTAAAGATAAACCTTAGACCTAGTATTAATCGTTTTTAATCATAAAGGTCCAAACTTTATATATTTTCGAGCCGAGTCTCATCCGAAAATGACCTTAGGAGTGTTTACGGGATTGATTAACGACCCCTCAAGGTTCGCATGATTGAAACAGAAATGATTACGGGTCGTAACTGAAATCCCGTCGATGCTGCGGATAACTTCGCTAGATAAGTTCTCACCGTGTGAATGTTCCCTGCACTCAAAGTTCGTCGAGCCATAAGTTCGTTGAACCCCCGTTCGTTGCGGGTTATATAAATATTGAAATACGATATGAGTAGTAATAGGTAACTGATACATGTGAATATTATACAGTTAGTCGTGCACAGCTCAAGAAAGGGATTACGATTAACGGTGAACGTAACCGCATTCAGGTGAGTTTCTAGCCCCATTTCTTTGTTATGTTTTCGAAGCTATGTGCATACTTGATGTTAACGTTAATACATTTATCCTAAGTGATAAGTGTATGCCTTATGTGATTATGTTATGTATGATGATTGCTTGACGGTGCGTGAATGATCTTTGGATATTGCATGTACCGTCAGGTGGTAGTTAGAGATATGATTGATATGTATGATGTAAGATAACGTGTATGTATGGGTACATGTGATGTATGCATAATGTATGTATGATATGTTGATGGTACGTGAACGCTCTTCGGAGATTGCAATTATTGTCAAGGAAAGCATGTAAGAACAGGTAAGGAACAATTGCATGGAACAAAGGGACCAGACCCTTATAATATATGTGATGGTAGGGACCAGCCCCTAATAATATCTGGCATGGTAGGGACCAGACCCTAATAATATATGTGATGTTGGAGACCAGACCCTTTATAATATCTGTGATGTTAGGGACTAGACCCTTATAATATTTTTTAGGCTATAGGGCGAAAGGGTCATTAAATAGGATGGATAGTTATATATGAAGAGTAAGTATGATTAATGTACACCCTTCGGGCACGTGTGCAAGTATGAGAACAGATTTTATGTTGTATGATTAACTAGAACTCACTCAGCGTAGCTGATTTTTAGTATGCACGCATGTGAGTAGGACGAGGCAGCTTGCATGAGGGGAAGCACATGGCATGATCTTGAAGAAGCTGGCATCTCGAGAAATGTTATGCTATTTCAAAAGACAATGTTTTATGTTTAAATAATTTGAATGCTCGATAAGACAAGAATTATGGTTATGGAATGTAATGGTTTGGATGTTTTAAATGTTCCGCGAATGTTTTAATTAACTATGATATTTAGAACTGCGTTTATGAGTAAATCCAACACCAAAGTAGGGCTACCGGTAACGGGGCCTTACAAGTTCGCATCAGAGCAAAGTTCGAGAGATTTAAGAATCCTACATGCTTAGACTCGAACAGAGAATGGGATGTTAAGTAAGAAAAGAAAGAAGGTGCCAGTTCAAGAATGCCATGTGTCGCTCAAGCTAGCTCAGTAAAGGTAAGATGTATGATTAAATGATGTATGTTAAGTGATAAAGATAGAATATGTGAACGATAGGGATATGATTAATTGATTGTTTTGATTGACTAATTGTTTAAGTAGAACCAACACAAATAGACTCATAAAGGGAAGTGTATAGGACACGGAAAGTAACGTGATCAGCTAATCACAGTTGGCCACTATTATTACCCGTTAGCCTTACTATCCTTGTACTAAATAGTTCCTTGAGTGATGATGTTTGTGTTTTCCCTTTTAAGAATACGATGGCTGGAACGGGAGGAAATGTGGGAGCGGGAGTTCGCACTGGACGACGTGGCAGGCCTCTTCATGACCGGCGACCTTTGGTTGAGACAACTTCCAACACCAGAGATGAAGGGAGTGTAGCTGGAGAAGGACCGGTCAACAACGAAGGGGTTAAACTAGATCCCTGAATTCAGGCAGCTATTGTTCAAGCTGTAGCCACTGCTGTGAAGAATATTACTCCGGGAGGGTCTGCTGGAAGCCGCGAAAGAACTGCTGGAGGGGTAGGTGGTGATGGTGAGAGAAATGAGGAAGAAGAGAGGGAGGCCTCGAGTGGAGTTAGGTCTGTGAAAGCTGGTGATAGGAAGAGAGGCCGAGGTGGGTGCAACTATAAGTCCTTCAAGGGATGTGACCCGCCGAAGCTGACTGGTTTGGGAGATGCAATCGCTACTCTCTAATGGATAACCGCTATGGATAAAATTATCCGAATCAGCGAGTGTCTCCCTGACAAAGCTGTCGGTTACGCCACCCAATCATTTGAAGATGAGGCGATGTATTGGTGGGAAGCGGTTGAGCAAAGAAAGAGCCCGGAAGAAAAAAGGCTTTGAAGTGGGAGGATCTGAAGGAGCTGGTTATGAAGAAATTTTGTGCTGACGACGAGGTTGAGAGGGCGGAGATGAAGTTCCTGAACTTGAAAGCAGGGACGATGACAAATCGTGAGTACACCACCGAGTTCAACTGAATGTCTAGGTTGGTTCCCGATATGGTCAACACTGAGGCTAAGAGAATCAAGTGTTATGTGAGGGGATTGCCACAGAAAGTCCGCATGCTAGTCAGGGCAAATAAACCTGCTACTTTTGACTCTGCTGTTGAACTCGCAGAGATGGTTTATGAGGACCTGGCTGCGGATGATGTTGTTGTGGGGGAAAAGAAGAAGGACAAGAAGTGGGCCGCTCCTGTTAAACGACCTGGTACTCAGTTATGGAACTCCAAGGATAAGAAGCAGAAGGTGTGGGAAAAGAGATCGTGTAAGACCTGCAGAAAGATGCATGGTGGTGTGTGTAAGTGGAGTAGGAGTTCTGATGTTTGTAACAAATGTAGCAAGACTAACGGTGGAGAATGCAGGATGGGGTCTATTGCGTGTTATAAGTGTGGGAAGGTAGGGCATTATGCCAATGAGTGCAGTGCGAAGCCAGCATGTTACAAATGTGGCAAGACAGGCCACATTGCGAGAGAGTGCACCGATGGTGAGGCTGGAGGTAGTGGGAAGAAAGATGCTGACCAAGCAAGGCCGAGAACTAGAGCCTACATGTTAACCCAGGAACAAGCCAAGCAGATTCCAGATGTCGTCACAGGTACGTTTCTAGTAAACGGTATATCCGCTTCTGTATTATTTGATTCTGGTGCGAACAAAAGTTTCGTAGCTACACCATTTAGTAAATTAGCTAAAATGAAAGGTTGCCGAGTGTCTGAAACTTTTATAGTAGAAACCGCTAGCGACACTTCGGTTAAAGTAGTGAGAATGGTTAAGGACTGTAAGATAGAGTTAGTGGGACATGAGTTCCCTGTTACTTTGTATGTTATGACCTTAGGAGGGTTCGATGTGGTTTTGGGAATGGATTGGTTATCTGAGTATGAAGCTCAGATAGTATTTAAGAGTAGGATAATAAGGTTAAAGTCCTTGGATGGTAGTGCGGTGACGGTTTATTGGGATAAGGAAAGTTCTGGGCTTAACGTCATTTCGATGATAAAAGCCGAGGGACTGTTAAGGCGAGGGTGCGGTGCTTACCTGGCGTATGTTGTCAACGCTACGGCCGAGACGAAAGAAATTAAAGATGTTCCAATCGTGCGCGACTACCCAGAAGTATTCCCTGAGGATCTTCCGGGGGTTTCCACCGGAGCGAGAGATAGAATTCCAGATAGATTAAGTACCAGGAGCCCAGCCCGTCGCGAAAGCGCCTTACCGTCTATCGCCGTCCGAAATGAAAGAACTGATGTCCCAACTGCAAGAACTCTTCGACAATGGTTTCATTAGACCAAGTGTTTCCCCGTGGGGCGCACCAGTGGTATTTTTTAAGAAGAAGTATGGGAGCATGAGAATGTGCATAGATTATCGCGAGCTGAATAAGCTTACGGTAAAGAATAGATATCCTTTGCCAAGGATCGATGATCTATTTGACCAACTGCAAGGTTCAAGTTGGTTCTCACGAATAGATCTCAGATCAGGCTATCATCAGTTGAAGGTGAAAGAGGCGTACATCCCTAAAACAGCGTTCCGGACTCGGTACGGACACTACGAGTTCCTCGTGATGTCATTCGGCCTAACGAATGCTCCTGCAGTATTTATGGACATGATGAATAGGGTGTGTCGGCAGATGCTGGATAAGTTAGTTATCGTCTTCATCGATGATATACTGATTTACTCAAAGAACGAGACTGATCATGCTGAGCATTTTAGAGAGGTATTAGAGACTCTAAAGAAAGAGAAGTTGTATGCTAAGTTTTCGAAATCCGCGTTCTGGTTACGGGAAGTGCAATTCCTAGGTCACGTGATTAATCCGGAAGGGATTATGGTGGACCCAACTAAGATTGAAGCGATAACGAATTGGAAGACTCCGCAGTATACGACTGATATACGAATCTTCCTAGGGTTAGCTGGGTACTATAGGAGATTCATCGAAGGTTTCTCCAAGATAGCCGAACCGTTGACCAGTATGACCCGAAAGTCGATAGTATTCAGTTGGGGTATGTTTCAAGAAGAAGCTTTTCAGGAGTTAAAGAAGAGACTCACGCAAGCTCCAATCCTTTCTTTACCCGATGGTGACGAGGATTTGGTTGTTTGTACGGATGCTTCGCATCGTGGGTTAGATTGCGTGTTGATGCAACGAGAGAAGGTGATAGCTTACGCGTCTAGACAGTTGAAAGTCCATGAGAGTACTTATCCGACGAATGATTTAGAACTAGCAGCAGTAGTGCATGCCTTAAAGATATGGAGACATTATCTGTATGGTACTAAGTGTACCATTTACATAGATCATAAGAGTTTAAAGTACTTCTTCGAGAAGAAAGAATTGAACATGAGGCAGAGAAGGTGGTTAGAATTGATAAAAGATTACGACTGCGACACTAAGTACTACCCTGGTAAAGCTAATGTGGTCGCTGACGCGTTGAGTCATAAGAATGAGGAAGTCCTTGGGACAGTGAAGTCATACCAGCTGATTATGAACTCAAGTCTCTTTGAAGAGATTGTCAAGGTACAGTCAGAGGTGCTAGCAGATGAAGGGTTAGTTAAGAAAGAAAGGATTTATGGTCAGCAAGATGAGTTGATGGAAAACACTGATGGAGTTAAGACTAGATTTGACCGTATGTGGATTCCACACCATGGAGAACTCAGAGGTCGAATCTTAGATGAAGCTTATAAATCAAGATACTCGATTCATCCTGGAGCTACAAAGATGTATCAAGATTTGAAAAGAGATTACTGGTGGCCTGGAATGAAGAATGATGTAGTAGATTATGTCAGTAAGTGCTTAACTTGTTTATAAGTCAAGGCCGAACATTAGAAGCCTTATGGGAAGATGAAACCTTTGGAGATACCTGAATGGAAGTAGGAACACATCACCATGGATTTCATAACTAAGCTACCTCGTACAGCTAAGCATCATGATAGCATTTGGGTGATTGTGGACCGTTTGACCAAGAGTGCTCACTTTCTGCTTATACGAGAGGCCATCTTATCAGAAACGTTAGCAAGTTTGTTCATTAAAGAGGTTGTATCTAAACATGGAGTGCCGTTATCGATCATGTCTGATAGAGATACTCGGTTTACTGTGAGGTTTTGGAAGAAGTTCCATGAAGCTATGGGAACGAGATTGAATATCAGTACGGCGTATCATCCTCAAACAGATGGGCAGTCGGAAAGGACAATCCAAACCCTTGAGGATATGCTACGTGCTTGTGTTTTAGACTTTGGTGGAAGTTGGGACGATCACCTGCATCTAGCAGAGTTCTCCAATAACAACAGCTACCATTCAAGTATTGGTATGCCAACGTTTGAGATGCTTTACGGTAGACGATGTAGAACCCCGGTATGTTGGGGAGAGATTGGTCAGAAGGAGATGGGAAGTTTAGAAGTGGTTCAAGAAACATCTTCAAAGTTTGATCAGATCAAAGCAAGAATGAAAGCCGCTAAAGACAGACAGAAGTCGTATGCTGACAAGAGGCGACGACCGATTGAGTTTAACGTTGGTGACAATGTGATGCTCAAGGTCTCGCCTTGGAGGGGAATTATTCGTTTTAGAAAGAGAGGTAAGTTGAGTCAGAGGTACATCGGACCATTTAAAATCTTAGATCGTGTGGGTGAAGTAGCTTATAAGCTGGATTTACCCGATGAGTTAGAAGGAATTCATTCAACCTTTTATGTTTCTCATCTAAGGAAGTGTCTGGCTGATGACAAGTCTCACGTGCCATTAATGGACATCGAGGTTGATGAACAACTAAACTACAACGAGCAACCGATAGAGATTGTTGATCGCAAGGAGAAGCAGCTTCGTCACAAGGTTATACCTTTGGTAAAAGTAATATGGAAGCATCGCAAGGGATCAGATGCCACTTGGGAAGCTGAGGATGAGATGCGCAAGTTTTACCCTAATTTGTTTAAGTAATAGTTAGGTTTCGGGGACGAAATCTCTTTAAGGAGGGAAGACTTGTAATATCCTAAATATTCTAATAATAAATAAAGAAAGTTGCGTTAAATTATCGTGTGTTAAATAATATTAACTAGCATCTAATATGGAAAAGATCATGGACTTGGACTAATTAAGATGGATTAAAAGGAATGGGCCTTAGGTCCATGGGCTTTAAGGGATATAAATATCCCCTTAAACCACCCTAAAAACCTAATCCTCATTCCATCTTTCCATATTTTTCTACACACTCAAAAACACACACATCCTACACCCCATATACGGCCGAGAGAGAGACGAGCAAGATCCGAGAGTGAGTAAACGTCGGTTGTGATTCGATCTTTGTTATTCGAGTCTTATACAAGATCTAGAGTTCCTAAACAAGTTAACCAAGATCAAACGGACATGTAAAGGTATGTCTTTCACCTTAAAGTTTACGTTTTTATAAACGTTTAACCTTGAAACTTAGAACGAGAATAGATCGAGTATAAAGGAAACGTAAAGTTGTAAACTTAAGGCTAAAACGAACTTACAGGACCTGCAATAGGCGCGGCTCGTTTAAAGATAATCCTTAGACATAGTATAAAACTTTTTTAATCAAAAAGGTCCAAACTTTATATGTTTTCGAGCCGAGTCTCATCCGAAAATGACCTTAGGAGTGTTTACGGGATTGATTAACGAGCCCCCAAGGTTCGCGTGATTGAAACAGAAATGATTACGGGTCGAAACTTAAATCCCGTCGATGTTGCTGATAACTTCGCTAGATAAGTTCGCACCGTGTGTATGTTCACTGGAGTCTAAGTTCGCCGAGCCATAAGTTCGCTGAACCCTATGTTCGCTGGACTCTAAGTTCGCTGAACCCTATGTTCGCTGGACTCTAAGTTCGTGAGCCATAATTTCGCTGAACCCTAAGTTCGCTTAAGTTAAGTTCGGTAGCGAATAGGATTACGAATCAGACTTAAATCGTTATGGGGAATGAGTTAACGAATTAAAAAATAAATTAAAATCCTAGTGGAAAATGTGTTAAGACAGTTAATGGAAATAAAATTTTTCCAAGCTGACCTGGCAGTTTAACCCCAGCCAGGGGCTCTGCCCCTTGGACCTTGCTAGGGGCTGCCGCCCCTAGAACCCCGCTGCCAGGGGCGCTGCCCCAGGACCCCCGTTCGTTGCGGGTTATATAAAGATAGAAATACGATATGAGTTGTAATAGTTAATTGATACATGTGAATATTATACAGTTAGGTGTGCACAGCTCAAGAAAGGGATTACGATTAACGGTGAATGTAACTGCATTCAGGTGAGTTTCTAGCCTCATTTCCTTGTTATGTTTTCGGGGCTGTGTGAATACTTGATATGAGTGTTAATACATTTATCCTAAGTGATAAGTGTATGCCTTATGTGATTATGTTATGTATGATGATTGCTTGACGGTGCGTGAACGATCTTCGGATATTGCATGTATCGTCAGGTGGTAGTTAGAGATATGATTGATATGTATGATGTAAGATAACGTGTATGTATGGGTATATGTGATGTTTGCATAATGTATGTATGATATGTTGATGGTACGTGAACGCTCTTCGAAGATTGCATTTATTATCATGAAAAGCATGTAAGAACAGGTAAGGAACAGTTGCACGAAAAAAAGGGACCAGACCCTTATAACATCTGTGATGGTAGGGACCAGACCCTAATAATATCTGTGATGGTAGGGACCAGACCCTAATAATATCTGTGATGGTAGGGACCAGACCCTAATAATATCTGTGATGTTGGGGACCAGACCCTTTATAATATCTGTGATGTTAGGGACCAGACCCTTATAATATTTGTGAGGTTATAGGGCGAAAGGGTCATTAAATAGGATGGATAGTTATATATGAAGAGTAAGTATGATTAATGTACACCCCTTCGGGCACGTGTGCAAGTATGAGAACAGATTGTATGTTGTATGATTAACTAGAACTCACTCAACGTAGCTGACTTTTAGTATGCACGCAGGTGAGTAGAACGAGGCAGCTTGCATGAGGGGAAGCACATGGCATGATCTTGAAGAAGCTGGCACTCTAGAAATGTTATGCTATTTCAAAAGACAATGTTTTATGTTTAAATAATTTGAATGCTCGATAAGACAAGAATTATGGTTATGGAATGTAATGGTTCGGATGTTTTTAAAGTTCCGCGAATATTTTAATTAACTCTGATATTTAGAACTGCGTTTATGAGTAAATCCAACACCAAAGTAGGGCTACTAGTAACGGGGCCTTTCATGTTATGAAATTTTAATATTTTATTAAAATACTTCAAAACTTTAACTCATTTTTAGCAATATTTAACACAATAGCTATCTTTTGTTTATAACCAAAATATATTAAAAATTCTTATTTTTTTTCTTTAAAAATCATGTCTATCAAATGTTTTGTAACCCACATGATGGGACAAGTTATGGGGAACATCCGACAATCTAGGTAATTATGGAGGCCTACATAATTATCGAAGTCCTCGCATGAAAATTATAATGCGTGCAATTGTGTGTCATAATATAGAATTGAAAGTAGTGGGGATAACGTACAAATGTAGAGAAGATAAGGACATGGTGGATACGCCGCTGGTACATCATATATATAATTACCCTTATCGGATTTTCATTTGGAGCGTTGTTCTAACTATTTAAAGTTCTGTGTTATGATAAATTTTTAAATTATAATTATAATCTTATTTTCCTCAAAAATTTAACGGTGTTGCCTAGTTTTCTCTAATTTCGGGACGAAATTCCCTAATATAGGGGAGACTGTAACAACTCGGATTCTCCATATTTTAAATTCGTTACCCAACCCGTTTTTTTTTCGGGTAAATATTAATCAATAACACATCGCAATTTTTAAGTTATTATTATTAATTATAAATTGTTTATTATAATTATTTAATACATGTTAATAACTTTCATTGATATACACTTCTTACCCTAAACCTTAGTTTTAGCTCTCATTGGACCCATCTATAAAGTTAAGGGGCCTTTTTGCAATTTTGGTTAAATAATATATATAATAATAACCAGGATCCAGATCCAAACCCGGTTCCCTGATCCAGACCCGTATTCATAACCCAGAAACTAAAGCCCGATAACCTGTTTAATTAGCTTGAACCGTAATTCTCGCGTCTAACTTGAAAATTATATGGGAATCTTGATCTGTAATTATATGCGGCCTAACCGACTCTACCAATTAAGCAACAACATCGTTATTATTCGTATTTCGATTATAATTAGGTCGTCATTAATTGAAATTGGGATTTTAACCATAGCGATCATTATATTTAAAGTAAAAAGCTGTAGAAACCACCGTTAACTAGTCGTGACCTAAAACCCCATAAACAATTAGGTTATATCGGCTGCAAGTATCTAATCTTGTTCGTTGTTTGGCCGTTATCTTCAACCCACTGATAACCATCAGTTCATCCTCTAATCAGGTAATAAATACATGTAACACAATCGTTTGTCATCACTCATCATTAACCCTGAGGTTAATTAGACTAAAGTGTAACAGATTAATCAAAATCTGAATCAAGGTTCTTTGGGTTTTGGGGATTTCAATAGTTTCTTTATTTAAATTATAGTTCTAATTCTTTAACCAACAAACAGACTTGGTCTAGTGGTTGTGTGTGTGGGTGATTAGTTATGTGAACTGGCCTGGGGCTCTAGTTCGAGCCCCACTGGACGCGATCTGGATATTTTATTTTCTTTTTGTTATTTTAATGGTTTTTATAGTTATTAAATTATTATTATTATTATTATTATTATTATTATTATTAAACATAAAATAAACACATTTTATTTAAACGGATTCTTAAAGTTACGTGTTTTTGTAAAAACCTCGTTAAAAGCTTTCATTTACGTGTGTGTGTATATATATGCATATAAATATATATATGTATGTACTATAGATATATTAATAATAAAAGGAACTTGCTTTATTAACCCGAAGATCATTATTGATGTTTCTCGTCGTTAATCGTTCTTACCAAATTCTTATATATATATATATATATATGGGAAAGTGAATATGGGGTTGTTAAACATCTAATCTTAGATGCGAAACACCAAAACTTCATAATTTTGATTCAAATTAATTAAAATATGAATTTTATTTATTAAACTCATTTCTTCTTTCTATCAGTTTCTCATTCCAACGTCACAGAACCCCATCTACCTTTTACATATTCACATTACACAAGCTAATCTCATGATTAAATATCAAATTTCACCAATCGTAGATCACATAATGATAAACTTGAAAGCAATTTTCTTCTTCAATTATACATGACAACTCATCAAATAGATTTAATAAAAAATCATTTCCCGCCTCAAATTAAGAAATTTCTTTACATAAATGAAGCAATTTTCTTCTTCAGTTATACTTGAAAGCACATATTGGTGATCCATTTGCTATGGTTTGATCATCATATGTACCATCGAAATTGCTTTACATAAATTAAGAAAGTAAGAAAGAAAACAAGAAAAAGCAAGTTAAAGATCCCATCACAGGTGGAAAGCGAAACTCGAGAATTACAAATTTGCAATAGATTTTAAGAAACTTAGATTCAAGAACAATTACTATCTCATAAGATTGATTATTTGATTAGTGGTACAAGAAGAATCGATCGGTAATGGGGTACTGAGGTATACATGACAAATTGGGGATGATAAATTAAATGGGAGAAAAAATATATAATAAACTAAATTAACTTTTAATGTATTTGACTCAAAACTACGTAGTTTAGGGGGTTTCACATCTAAGGTTAAATACTTAACAATCCTATATATATATATATATATATATATATATATATATATATATATATCATTCTGTAAACAAATATTATATTCGACGTATTAGTTATATATATTAAGTTTAGATTTTCGTTAAAAGATTTAAACAAAATATTTATTTAAGATCTTAATACATATTATGTACATAATTAATTATTTGTTCGTTCGGATAATTATAAGTATGTATCAAGTTATATTTATCAAATTATTTTCTTTAACTTGTATATTTAATTATATATTTATTTAAATATTTATTATTGTAAGCATATCGTATATCTTAATTCTTTAAAGCTATTTAAGTTAATGGATTTTATATTTATCAAGAATAATCAATAGTATTTTATAAATAATAATAATTAATTATCTTTTAAATGTATGACAAACAATAATATTAATCTTTACAATAATAATTACTGAAGAAATCCATCGATCAATTAATAAACATTCCAATCCCAAACCTTACTCAATTCACATCAAATCTTAATTCATTATATATGTTGTCTCATTATTAATTAATTCATATTAATACTATTTAACTAGGAATCCTTGACGATATATTCTGAAGGGGTTTACCTTGCTCTCATCATTCTCATTTATATTTCGTTCATCCGATCAGGTGAGTATCTCACTCCCTCTTTTAACTCATTTTTAACCGTTTTGAGGACATATGCGTTCTATTTATTTTATTACTATATATTACTCAACTTGCAACTGTTGTTACTTGTTTTTAACAATTTATACCTTACTTGTTTGTGTGTTTACTTGCTTTATATTCTTCCGCATTCGGAGAGGTTCAACATAATCTCAGTCTAGTATGATCACACGACCATCGTAGTGGCCGGCGTCCGACGCATTGACAATGGTTTCACTTACACCTTATTTTTGGTAACCAATGTCCATTCGCATGGCAGCGGTTTAACCATTTCTTTATGGTTTGATTGATTTGTTTATATGCTATGGTTAAATTGCTTATCTCACTTGACACAGTTTGCTATCTTATTTATTATTATATATAATCTTGAAAATCTGGTGTTTTACTCATTTAACCTTGTGTTGACAAAACTATTTTATTTTCAACGCATATGCAGGTCATCGTATGATGTAGTTGAAGTTAGATGATCGTTTATTGACTTATGCTAGAAGAAATTCAATGAGACAATTAACTTTGTGATTTTGATTTGTGTTTGTTTTGAGATATTGTAATGAATAATTGTTTTATTTGAAATTATTAAATAGATATTGAATCTTATAATGTTGCATTATAGTAACCTTGTGAGCTGTGACAATCAGTCCACGCCCCGACATTTCCGCCGTAGATTGGGGTGTGACATTTATGGTCTACATCATGCCCCGAGAGCTTGGTATGACATGTTGTCTTAACATCTATTAGACAATGGCTTTGTTCGTGGCACATTAATTGAACACTCTTCACAAAGGAAGTGGCTGGTCATTTGCTGAGAGTCCAGGTCTATGTAGACGATATCATTTTTGGGTCAACGAATGATGTTCTGTTCAAAGATTTTGAGGAGGTTATGAAGTCGAAATTCAAAATGAGCGCAATGGAAGAGTTGAAATTTTTCTTAGGACTGCAAGTCAAACAAAATATATCAATGGCTTTGTTCGTGGCACCATTGATTGTACACTCTTCACAAAGGAAGTGGATGTTCATTTGCTAATAGTCTAGGTCTATGTTGACGATATCATCTTTGGGTCAACAAATGATATTCTGTGCAAAGATTTTGAGGAGGTTATGAAGTCGAAATTCGAAATGAGCGCTACGGGAAAGTTGTTGTGACCGTATAAGCTTATACGCTACATGACTTATACGGTTCACTTTACATCTTTCTAATCATAACAGTTTAGCTCCTATCTAACATACAAATGACATAATAAGCCCACTAGACCTTGCATTAGACAAAAATTCTATAACATTAGGACCCTTGTTTAATTAATGAAAAGTCATTTTAGAACTTAATCTATGTTTCCTTTAATTCTTAAAGTTCTTCAAAAACAAATTATCCATCTCAATCTAATAGTGATTGAATGCCTGAACACTCAGAGATTCTCGCAAGTCTATATATGTAGATAAAGTATAGAAATAGAAAGAACTTCCCCCAACCGGTAGTTAAATTATCTCCAATCAACACCAAATAAGTAGACATTAGATTAGTAGTAGAAAGGAATCGGGAAGTCTTGTTCGACCATTAAAATAAAATCTTTTTTCATTTTGGATCCAAATATTTATGATTTCCAATCTTTTACAAAATCCCCTGAACGGATGTTTAGAATCAACCAAGTATTATGTATTAACAGTCCCCTTATTTTGTTCTGGCTGGTTAAAATTAGGTTTAGTTATATCAGCAGAACATACAAGAGATTCCGATTCGTTTGCTGATGAGGCGGCACCCGGATTTGAACAGGGGAAAAAGGATTTGTAGTCCCCCGCCTTACCACTCGGCCATGCCGCCAAAACGATACACAATAGGAGAAATTTTTACTCGCTCTCGCGTCATGATAAAATTCAGAAACTCCGTCACCGGGTCGTGCTTTATAAGGCACGGGTCCGTGGTAACCCTGGAATCTTTAGCATAATCTGCGATGAAACTGTACAATTCTCTGAATCAAAAACATTTATTCCTTCACAAGCACGGGGCCTTGTATGGCCAAACACGTGGTCGTGTCTCACACTTTTATCATCTATATATTGAAATTTCATTTCACTGTTCCAATAACACCTACCAAAACACTTCCAAATAGATAGCAGATGAATGGAGTGGCACCCCGTGAGGAAATTCAAACATGAGAGCGGTTTCACTAGAGCAAGAAATCGAAAGACTTCAAGAGGCCGTTAGATAACAAGTTGAGAGCAACCTACAAGAGGAAGCACGCTTGTTAGAGCTCACCAACAATGTGGAACTACTAAGATTTGAGAGTTTCTACGCTACCAAAAGTCGCAACAATGAAATCAATTTCAAACTCGACTACCTAAATCGAGAAATCGGGAAACTTGACCCAAAAATAACTGAAATTTTGGAAATCAAGAATGCTCCACCTCACAGTTAGGACATGTTCGAAAGTGGAGGTTTTTAGGTATAAGTTCTAGGTAGTTAGATGTGAGAGCCTTGTTTCGGGTAGCATACTTGTGTGTTGTTTGTAATTTTTACGAATTATATATGTGTGTAATATTTGTTTAAATGAAAACTTAGTGTTCTTATGTGTTTTAACATACCTATAATCATTTGAACTATACCTAGTCGTTACAATAGGGTTCAATTAGAAAAAAATTGTTTAAAATTTGAAAAACCCCATTCTACAAACTACAGCACGGGGGTGTGTTTCTCAAAACACGGGGTCATGCCCGAAGCCACAACACAGATTTCTCGTTTTTATCAAAATTAGTTTTCACCTTTTCAAAAAACACAAATGACTCCGTCCCTCTTGCGAAAACCTGCGAACAAACCCTAATTTCATCAATCTCCATTTCATTCCTTCGATTCAATTCAAAAGGTAAGCTAATTTCTTGTTCTTTCATCAATCTAAGGTCCAATTTTACCAGCTCATTTCAAAATCGGGTTAGAACTAAACCCTAGATCCATATCTATAATCCATGTTTGAATGAATCGTTAAAAAAACACTCATTATTTACCACCTAATCGTTGCAATCTAGGGTTTTGTTTTGATACTAAATATTAAATTGATTATATGACCCGATTAGTTCATGGATTTGATGGGTTTTGAAAGAAAACCACTCATTTACGGGGTTCCAACAACAAATACCCTACAATCTGGACACGAGGTGATAGTTTCATAGAACGGGTTGACACGCAAGTTCGATCCTCGAATTGTTGCAGACTAGACAAAAAACACGGGCTGTGCTTCATCAAAACACGCCCCCATGGTGAGCTGCAGGTCAACTTGTGACAAAACCAGTCAAAACATAGCAGCACGGGGTGTGTCTCGCCAGACACGGGGGCGTGCCTGCCTCACTGATCCAGATTTTCATTTTATTTCAGTACTTGTTTGGCTAATTTGTTTTTTTTTGTAGGATGGTTGAATTTGGGGAAGATGTCCATACATTTCTTGTCTTTCCTGAGCAAACATATCGTGCTCAAATTGCTCAACATAGACTTGGATATATGGTCGAACGAATGCCAACACCTAACTTCGATGCATGCACCGACACGTTAAGAGAACAACCAGTTAGAACGTTATAACAGTCTTGTGAAGGGCCCGTGGGCCCTGGTGTTCAGTTGTAAAGGAAGTGCCATAACTGAACTGACTAAAGAGTTTCTTGCTTCATTCTCAATGAAAACACAAGATTTGTATATGTTGGATCCAGAAGGTGTTCAGTTCTGAATCGGGGGTGTGTGGCCTCAAACCTTGGTTACTCATCTTGGGATTGAGAAGGGAATCAATACTACTGAGGAAATTGATATTTCAATGTGTTATGAGGATGAAACAACATTCTCTGACAAAGATGATCAAGAATCAGCAGCACCTGGTAACACTAGACATCAAACTTGGGAACAATTGAGTTATGGGGATGAGGAATACCAGCCGAGCAGCTCCAAAAGCACAGCTCTACGCAACCCACTCATTCAATACATTCATCGCTTATTGAGCCACATTGTTACTCAACATGGTAAAAGCGAAGGGGTCGTGAGCTTGAGGGATTTATAAGCCTTATATCACATTAACAATAACATTCCATGCAATATCACTTATTTGTTTTGCGATTTGTTCAAAAAAAATGCTAATGCTAAAAGGGACAAAACTCCAATTTTTGGAGGTCCTTGGATTTATAAGCTTTAAAGGACTTATGGTTCAGATTTGGAAGGAACCTGAAGCCCGAAATCACTACCTCTAGATCTTGGTCTTTGTCTGAGTATGGGTATGGTTCAACAGATTTCAAGGGATCCACCACAGTGGTGATTTTAGGATGCCTATAACCATATTTGGGATCCTGAAGATCCAGTTGAGATGAGCCTATAGGACGTACCAGAAAGAAGGACATGATCACCACCCAGACAAGCCCGCCGATAGACCTATTCCCAGCCATGTGGCCCATCATCTTTAGGCGCCAGTGCTAGCTCAGCATATCCCAACCCATATTCATTTGAGGGGTTGCATGACCTGATTGAATGTTACCATACTCGCACCACGACCTCTATTGACCGATTGCCCAGTCAGATTGAAGCATTTGACATACAACGTGCCACTGAGTACGTGGACATGAGGTGGGTTATTCAACAATTGGGTGAGTGTATTTATCTTCAGTGGGGACATTTTAACCCGGCTCCCCTGGGTAACTAATGGGTGGCGGTATTGAAAGCTTTAAGCTATGGGAATATGGGTGGGTGGTACCACTTTATGACTTTATGTTTATTATTGTTGTTAGTTTGGACACTTTTATTTCCCGTTTTGTGTGTGACTTGATTGTTTCATGGCCGGTTTACCCGAGCCATTTTGGTGGAATTGTTTAGGCCTGTTGAGGCCAGATGTGGACGGTTCCACATCCAATTTCCAGTATTATTATCATTTATTTATTGTTAGTTGTTTGCAGTTTTATATTTTAGGAAGCACTACAGGAAAATAGATGAAAAATAAGGGATGCTCTGTCAAAATTTCGCTTCAGCCCATAAGGAAGTTGCTTTCCTTTTAACATACCGTCTATGCCTCATTTTTAATTTTTATAAATCCATCACATTGAAGACAATGTGAGATTTAAGTGTGGGAGGGGAATTACTTGGCCATTGTCTTGCCCAACAAATTTGGTAAAAATCTCTAAATTAAAAAAAAACAATTATAGAAAGAAAAACCAATAGCTACCTATAGTTTTTGACAAAACCAAAGGTAAATTCCAAGACAACTTTTTTGCAAAATAACCAACTAAAAATCAACCATACTAATTTTGTAATACTGAGAAAAACTGTATGCAATATGTGGCGTTTATACCCATTCGCTCTGTTACTGTGAGATAAGCCTCATGCCATATACATACGTTTGCGGAGTATTGAGTGAGTCATATGTTTTGTGTGACCTAGAACTTGTCTTTAGTATCCTTTTCAAGACCGCACAAAGCGTTAGATAAAAAGAAAGGTAATATATATACCTAAACAAAAACCATAACCCAAAACCTATTCTTATCAACAAAACACCACACAAACCCAAAACTTTATCCTACCACTTTATCCCTCTTACCGGTTAAATACAACATTGGTTTTTTACCGGCAGACCCTAAAGAACTTAAATGCATTCTTTCGATTTAAATTTCTTTTGCTGCATACATTTCGCAAAACCTAGGTTGCCTCCAAAACTCAAGGAGAAAATTTTTCTCTTTAGCAATGAGGTGAGCAAAAAGTGGTGCTGAGATGAATAATGGCCACCATTTTGTGGGATTTCCAAAAGTGCAATGAAAAGAAGAGCAAACAGATATGAACAATGCATGGACTGCGGAAATGGGTCCCATGAAGGAATATGTAGAAAAAGTCAAACCCAATCCCAATATAAATATACCGAACTAATGAGGGTGGGAGGTGTTAGGCTCGATGTTGAATGATCCATTAGAGTTGGAAGTTATGTTCTGAACCAGATTGAGGAAAAGCTGATTTACATCTTGGACAAAAATGGTCTTGACGAACTGACTTAGAAGAGTCACGAGATCTGTAAAAAAAATACTAGTAAAAAAAATACCAAACCAATTGGGTGATGAAAGAAAGAGCAAGATTATTGAAGACACTTTAAAGCTCCCGAAGATCATTAGAAGTTGTATTTTACCTTTTTTTAACCTTTAACCTTGAACCACCACAAAACACCAAATCCCCACTTTCACAAACCAAAACAACCTTTATTACCTTCTAATTTATACAACCCTTCATAAAGATGGAGAATTGAACTCTCAACAAGCATATTTATCACATGTTGCATTTTGGCTAAGTGTGTTCATATACATACAAACATCACTTGTATGATCAGATTTGAAGCCAAGTGTGTGTGAACATTGTGAGAACATGACCTTTTTCATAAATAGAAGCACATAAAGACAAATAATATTTTCATACATCACCATAAATTCTCATGATTTAAAGTTGGTTGTTTTGTTCCTGTTTTCTCAGAACTCTTTGGGGATATTTTAGCTTTGGTCCTACATTGCTATTTTTGAGATTCTTTCTATGATTAGCTTGCTTGAGGACAAGCAAGGTTCAACTGTGGGGATGTTTGATGTATATACAAAAATATACATATTTTAAGCATCAATAATCTCCAAAATATCATCTTTTATTATATTATTTCAACTTACGTTGTTAATTAGAAACAATAAAACAAAGAACTCCACAAAAATCTGATTATTTACTATTCACTTATGGTTAGAATCTTAGACGTATAATTAACACAATATTTAACATGTTGATTTCCTAACTCTTATGTTTAAGATTAGGTAATATCAGAATACTCTTGTTCCTTAAACCAATGGCTCTAATACCACTTATGTCACATCTCCCAACCCTATACCCTAGGAGAAGAGCCATGAACACGAGCAGTGGTATCGGTATTTAATAGTTAGCTACGAAAAAAATTCATCAGGGCCGTAGTTAGGAAAAATCATCATAGTATAAAAACAAGATTTTCATTTCATAAGATGGGATAAAATCTATATTTATGTGTACAAATGTTTAGTAGGGATAAACCATAATTTACAAAACATGTTTCTTTATTCTGTTGATAAGCCACATATTTAAGCTGGGAGGCCAGCATGCATCATTCCTTTGTCTTTAATAAGTCACCTGAAACATGTTTAAAAGTATTTGATTAACAGGAAATACCGGTGAGTACATTCATTTGTAAATGACACATTTTTACAATTATAGCATTAAGATGTTTTTACACCTACCTGCATATAAATTACTGAAAGGTACTTGTTACTCGACCGTATCTGTGACTGTGATCATATTACATATTGGCTAACACATGTCCGATAAGTAACATGTAATAGCCCAGTAGGAAAACCTTGTATACACACTCCCACAGTATCAGTTATAACCATTCTGTAAGTCTATAGAGACTTAATCAATACAATGTTTTTAAAGCCTTTTAAAATTATATTGAAAGCATTTGGACTATCTGTTATGATTTTAGTAAGTTTAAAATCATCAAGACAGTATTGAAAACCAGTTATCTCACAAAAATGTGAGTTGTATGATGTGGTATGTGCTAGTGGGTAGAAATATTATAATGAGTTGGAGATTTAAGCTTTCCACAAAATCATGTTATAAATTTATAAAAGTGATTTCTACTAAAACTAAACACACACAAAATAGGCAAGTTTACCTATTGTATATGTAGGATAATATTGGTAAGAACCAAGTATCGATCCGTGGACATTAATATTTCTAATAATGAATCTTTGTCTTACTTTAATTAGAGGGTTTAATCATTTTTTAGACTGATTTTTAAACTTTTTACAAAATATATTTATATTTATACATAGGTAACAAGAAGAGAAATTCCAAGTGACTAATTCAATTATATGAAGGTTTACCATATAATATCAAGAATCCACTACATTATTCCTTTATGATTATCAGATAAACATGTGATAAACTTGTCCTAAGAATATATGATAGAATAGTCCCTCATTTCTAAGTGAACATATTCTATGACATAAAAGAAAGTAGCATGTGCATTTTAATGTCCATCCTTTCCTAATGGCATACTACCACGAGAATGTCAATTTAAGTAGACAAGCAATTTTGTATATTAGAACGATTAGGATTGACTTCGATTTCCCAAATACCAATCCTAATAACTTCGAGTGGTTGTAGTTAACTCACACAACCTCCCCTTGGTTTATTTAATTAGATTATAATTACACATTCCATTAACATATGATTTCTTTAACTAGCATGATAACCTAAGAAATCGTGTTAACAATGTTATTTCAGAATTATCAAAACTAGATAAATAGATCATAACTTATATCTCATGATTTCTAAGTACAACATAAGGATCCATGTTTTATCTTGAATAAGGTATCAAAGTATTCTTTTTACCATTTCTAGTTTCCATGAACATGAGTTAACATGAATGATTATAAATCATCAACTTTGATGTATTGAGTTAAAGCGATAAAAATTTCTTCATCAATGGATAATTGCAAAATAACCATGTACTATACCAAACTAAACCAAATGTTTCACATAATAATTAAGTAAAAAAAAGCTTCTCCATAGATTATAGACGGTAACTGGAGTTTAGCTCATAATGAGCATTGTTATGAACATAAAAAGAGATGATGATAACAAACACATGATTAAACTAGTACAATCTAACCAAAAGTGGATGAATCTCCCTTCTAAATGATGATGGATTATGGTGATGTTGATGATAATGGATGATGATGATAACCTCCAAGCCTTCAACTCCTCACAAGATTTTCAATATGGGTGTAATGTTGGTGTTTTTGTAAGAGAGACCCGTTTAGAGATCTTCTTCAAGCACACCAAATAAGTGCAACTTAAGCCTCTATTTATAGGCTGTCTGGAGGTAGGGGCACGGCCCCGTGTCCAGGTGTCCCAGTTGCATGTTGTTAGATAGTACATGATGACTCACCACGAGGGCGTGCTTTTGAGGCACGACCCCATGCTTTTTAACAACATGTGCTTAATTCCATTTTGTCTTATCTTATGGTGACCACGACCCCGTGGTTGTGGGGCACGGTCCCGTGCTTTTGTCTTCAGATTTGTCTTTTCTTGTAGATTTTTGTCTTTTCTTGTGTTCGAAAGCATGGGGACGTGGTTCTAGGGGCACGGGGGCGTGGTTGAGGTTTTCTTGGGTTTTCTTTCGTTTTTCTTCTTCTTTTCACTTGTTTCTTCGTTTAAGGCTTGGCCTTACCTGAAATTGCATTTTAGTGTGATAAGTAGCCGTCTGAGCTAGTTTATTTGATAGAAGTTGCAATTTTTAGAGATTATTTGATGTTGAAAATATGTATAATTTTGTATACATCATTTTACAAAAATTTGAATGTCTCACCATGCAAGTTTACTGTTTAGGAGCTTCCTGGTATTAAGCACCTAGTGTAATACATATATATTAGTATAAACCGATAACCATATCGATAATCACAAGATTAGAAACTTTACACAATAGCACAAAATTTCTTCTTGTACAGGTAGAGCTTTGGATTCGTGTAATAAAGCTTTTTTTCGATCGGATTAGGATATCCTTAAGGCTACCATAGGTATTACACTAACACTCTAATAGTGAGAATGTGAGAGAATGTGAGAGAGGATTAAACAAAAAATGAAGGATGGATCACCTCCCTTTTAAATAAGAATTTTGCTTTCGTCGCATATCGCGACAATTCCAATTACTAATAGGGTTGTTGTGAATATTACTACCAGTTTATAATGTGAAATATTCTTGGAGAGGACGTTCCTCTTAATGTCAGCTAAAAGAAATAAATATTCTTGGAGGTACACGTTGTATTCAAAGATTATTATGAATCTATATATTATTGTTTGTTTATTTATCATTAATTACTAATAATAGTAATCTGTATTCACACGCACACTTTCACTACAAGTATAATTACACCCATACATATATATCATGATTATGATAAATACACTCATCAGATGTCGTTTAAACTTGTGAAATTCACCAACTATTCATAGTTGACCTTTTTAACATGCTTTTCAGTAATACCAAATTTGGAATAAGATGCTTGTATGCTATATGTTCGAGTGTGATGGATACTATTGTAGATATATAGAACTATGCCCAATAAGAAATAAAGCGGCTTAAATAACCGGATATATTGTGAAACACCTAGTGTGTACCTGAAGTTAAAATGATGTAATAAGATGTAAATTAGTTTTTTAATGTATCTTTCAAACAATGTGGTTGGTATCAGAGGTGTATGTTGATTCCCGTTTTACGCTTCCGCCATTGCTAATCGGGGTGTGACACCTCTACTACCCACGACATGTCCCGAGTAACTATTCCTAACACTACATAGCGTGTATGTATATGGTCATGCGCAATTGCAGTTAAGTCTTGGAATCCATGCTGGCTCAATTGGGTTTGTCAAACCAGTATTACTATCCACATGCCACTGTCCCATAGTTAATCACTCGTGTTTGTGTGGATTTTTCAAGTGTTAGTACTTAGAAAATTCACATCATAATGCGTTTCCTTATATATAGATGTAAATATATATATATATATATATATATATATATATATATATAAATATAAACATGCTTTTCACCCCAAATGTTCGTAAAACAGTTTAAAAAGAGGAGTCATGAAACTCACATTATAGTAATATGGTGTCATACAATGCGTTTACTGCTTGTGTGACTCGTTGAAAACCCGATTCCTAAAATCGGTATCATATTGATGTATGTCAAATGAGTGATTCTTTCTACGGAACTCAAAACTAAGCTTTAAATTTTAAACATAAATTCCTAATAACACCACACACAATCGGCAAGTGTACCGATCGCTAGTAGCATAGACCTAAGAAGTCCGAGTACCGAACACAAGGACACGTGAAAACGCCTAATGATTACTAAACCCTAGACAAGACCTTCATAAAAATAATATTTTTAATTTGAATTTTAATAATTTACTTTAACTAAATTAATTAACTTAACTCATTTAATTGGACTTAACTGAAACGTCTACCTAGGTAAGAATCAAATGGACGGTCTAACAAGCAAATGGATTGAATGATCTCATGACACCGGTATCCAAAGATGACACAACTAAGGTTCGCTCAAGCTAGATAGATCACATCTCGGTCTAACTAACAAGCCCTAACTTACACTAAATTGATTTTAAAAACAAACCGGAAAGCGATTCCTAAGGTGTTCTAATGTCGACTCTCCTCTCGAACTCACTGAAAATCACCCTAATAGAAATGAATACTACATAACCAAGGATAGAGGAACAATTTAGCTTAGCACAAACAAGATCAACTAATCGCTCACAAACCCAAACCCGACAAGAGCCGAACCCGCTTTCGCACAATCCTAATCCTAGCATGCAAAGGCTATGAGACGAATATACTTCTTATATCCTCTCGGTCTGTAAGAAGGGGTTTACCCGCTGAATTATACCAAAACACACTCAGCAAAACCCTACGGTGATATCTACCACAACAATTTCTAAACACCAAGTTAAGAATCAAACAAGCAACAATCAGTCAAAACAAATTCAACCAATCGAAGCATGAGGTTATTGAGATATAATTAATAAAATTCTCATCCACTAAACTCAACCTAATTCAATATTAAACCAAACTTTACAATAGTAATTCAAGTCTTTTGATCAAACAATCCATAAACTCATCAAAACCGAGCAATTATCATCAAACCTACGTAGAACTAACAAGATTAGCCGCTCATGTTAATTGGACGGCAGAAAATACAAAAGAAAACAATCATAATACTCAACCAATTCATAATCAAACTCAATCCACAATCAAATATGGTCAATATCAATTCAATCATAAACTCAATTGCAAAAGATTTAACCAAATGATCAACAAAAAGATAGTTTTGAAAAATGAACAAGAAAACAAAGTATATGAATGTTATACTCTCAATTGGGGCTGAGGTATATGATGAAATATGGTCCCAAGCTGCTGATCCGAGTTCTACTTGGTTGCCTTCTTCTTCTCTAGTTTTCAAAATGCAAAAACTCTCTTTTTCATTCTTCCTTAGAGCTGCCGATCAGAACTAGGTGGGGGGGGGGAGTTAGGTTTTTTTTTCTTTTGTGTGTCTTATTTAATAATACATGAAAGGCCTTCCACAAGTGGGCATGGGTCGGGATTTAAATTGGTTCTTCAAAATTTGATCATAGAGGCCCTTTAAGTCTTGAAAAGCCCGGTTCTTTTTCTCTTTAAAACCCGCAACCTACGAAAGATATATATAACTTTGTAAGATCATGTCAAAAAAAGTTAAAATCATTATTTATTAGATAATTAAACTATTAAAATGATGATAAATGGTGCGGATAACAAGTGTGTTTTACAACACATTAAACATCCCCACACTTAAGACTTTTTCGTCCCTGAAAAAAATCTACACTAGATCATAACCAATGAAAACAACAAACTCCAAGATTTTTTAATAATATTAAAACAACAGAAATAGCTCGACATATTGACCGTGATTGCCGGTATATTTGTCTACTTTAAAACCAACCACTAACCAATCAAGCCGACAGTTGCATTAAGCGTTTTAAGTTCAAGAGTCACGGCTTTACTTACCCCATCTCAGACAAAGAGAGCTAGAAAAACTAGAGTCGAAGCAGACTAATTCGACAAATCACCGTAAGCCAAAGACTCGTTGATGGTACTAAGTAGATGCACTCGGTGAAATTTGATAGATGAATGGTCATGTGGAGGTCGTACGAGCTATTCCTAAATATTATTGGACTTTGTCCTATAAATCCCTAATTTTAAATTTATTGACTAAGAACCTCGAGCCCCAATAGCGAAACCTTAGAGTTACTATCCCCTTAGAAACGCGTAAACTCTCAGTCTAGTCTAGTATGTGCATCTTTTTCCTCTTCTACTATTTTTGGATGTTTTTGCAATTTTTTTTCACCTAAATAAATATAACTATTTCCTAAGCTCGTAAAAAGATGGACATTGTGATGGTGTGCTAGTTTTAGTGCATCTAAGTCTTACCATCTCAAAGTTATTATATTATGGTAATCCTCCCTAGTCATCGAAATTCGGTTTCGCCGTTTCTCAAATTAATAGGTATATTAAATATGCTAAAAAGGACTATCGAAGCTAGTTGGGCCTACCGACACTCCCAAATCAGATATGTAAACCATCTCTTCTTTTATAATTATTATTATTATTATTATTATTATTATTATCATTATTGTTATTATTATTATTATTATATTTTTCAAAAGTTATGAGAGCTTGTTAACACAACGGTAATAATATCATTTCCTGCTTAACGTAGAAGAAAAACAAATTTCAAAGGACATTTTTTTAAAACATTTTTTTAACATTTTTTTTCTTAAATTCAATCGCCTCAGTCACTTTCAGTTTTCGGGTAAATGGCTATCCCGTATGTCTACAGGTAGATAACAGGACCAAAGATATATAGAAATACATGTTCCTCGAACTTAAGTAACCGACATAATTTTAAGTGAAAGAATTAAACAAAACACACAACAGTCGCCTTAGTCACTTTCATTTTTCAGGTAAATGGAGATCCCGTATGTCTACTAGTAGATAATATGGCCAAATATATAAAAGTATATGTCCCTCAAACTTAAATAACCGACATATTTTTAAACGAAAGAGTGTAAAAATTATTATTATCATTATTATTATTATAATTTTTACAACTAAGTAAAATACACTTCCATCCCCACACTTAGAACGTAATCGTCCCCGATGAGAACAAGGAAAAGAAAGAAAAATAAAATAAAAATAAAACTTAAAATTTTCATGAATAAAACAGAGAACGGGTTACTCCCTTGGTTTATATGCAGAATCTTCACCAGTTGTGTTTCAATCGAACGACCGTATAGCATTTATTTGCAGCTGCAACCTCGAGAGAACCAGTTCCAAAACCCCATCAAAGCTACCATGTTCATAATAATACCTGCAAAAAGTCAAACTCGCTCGCATGTAGCAGCGTACAAAACAGAAAATAAAATATAAGAAATAAACATATTTTTGTGTTTTTGTATTTATTTATTTATTATTTTTTTATTTTAATAAATAGAATACCGTTAAAATCGAACGACTCGAAAGGTGATTGAGTACGAGCAGTTTCAATTTTGAACATACTAACAAAGACAAAATAAGTAAAACAAATAGCAAAAAATAATAAAAGTACGCACTCTACAACTCGGGCTATCTCCCGAGTGACGCATCAAACACGTCTACGTCTCGGTGAGTAGGTCAAGGTAGACTACCTCGACCGTCTAATCATCAACCAGCTCGCCAATGTAGTGCTTCAACCTGTAACCGTTCACCTTAAATTTCCTGCTCTTATCTTATATCTCATTAGTGCCAGACGGGAATACCTCAGTGACTGTGAACGGGATTTAAACTTTCCTGGGAGTAACCTCAACCGGGAGTTATACAATAAAACCAGATCCCCACACTTGAACAGCCTATTACCCTTCAATTTTTATCATGCAGTTCTTTCGTCCGCTCCTTATACTTAAACGACTGCGCGTACGAGTGATCCCGCAGCTCCTCTAACTTATGCAGTTGGTGGAAACAAGTGCCTTCTGCGACAGACAAATCAAGATTAATCCTCCGGAGGGCCCATGAAGCATAGTGCTCAACTCAACAGAAAGATGACAGGACTTCTCATAAATAATTCGAAACGGCGTGGAACCGATCAGAGTTTTGTAGGCTGTACGAAAGGCCCATAAAGCACCATCCAATTTGTCGGACCAATCCTGACGATTCGAACCAACCGTTTTCTCAAGAATGCGTTTGATTCCCGGATTACTCAGTTCCACCTACCCACTAGTCTGTGGGTGGTAGGCGGTCGCAAGATTGGTGACCCCATAGCGCTGCAACGCCTTCTTCATCTGCGCATTGCAGAAGTGAGTACCTTGATCACTGATCAAGACTTTCGAGACACCAAAACGAGCAAAGAGACTTTTAAGAAAACAGACTACAACTAGGGCATCATTCATGGGTAAAGCCTTTGCCTCAACCCACTTTTAGACATAATCAACGGCCACGAGTATGTACTTGTTCCCACGCAAAGATGGAAACGGTCCCATGAAATCAATGCTCCATACATCGAAAAACTCACAAATCTAAATAGCATTTGGGGCATTTTATTTCACGACAAGATGTTGCCGATACGCTGGAAACAATCACAACTCCTCACAAACGCATGCGCGTCCTTAAAAATAGAAGGCCAATAAAAACAAGAAATAAACAACTTCTTCTAGTCGAACTCGCACCGTGGTGACCTTCTGTCGGTCCTACATGACAATGGCTCAGAATCTGCCATCCCTGCTTAGCATCAAGACACCTCCGAATCAGCTGATCAACACCTATACAGAAAAGATACGGGTCGTCCCATAGGTAGAACTTAACATCATCAAATAATTTCTTCTTTTGTTGGTAAGGCATCTTCGAGTGGTACTCGTCTGCAAGATAGTTCGCAAAGTGAGTGAACAATTGAAAACCCTCCTCCTGTGCTATAACAAACATGAGACTTTCTATCGAAAAACGGTCATTGATCCTGACCCCCGAATCTCCTAACTTTAATCCCTCTAGACGTGAAAGATGATCGGCCGCCACATTCTCGACCCCCTTTTTGTCACGGATCTCAATATCAAACTCTTGAAGCAACAGGTGCCATCGGATAAGACGAGGCTTAGCATCTTGCTTGCTGAAGAGATATCAAATAGAAGCATGGTTCGTGTACACAATCTTCTTGGAGAGAACTAGATAGGACCTAAAATGCAAACACCACAGCTAAAAGCTCTTTCTCGGTGGTGGTATAACTCTCTTGTGAACCATTTTAGGTCCGGCTAGCGTAGTAAATCAAATGGAAGTGTTTATCCTTCCGCTATTTAAGAACCGCTCTGACTGCGAAGTCACTCGCGTCAGACATCAACTCGAATGGTAACGACCAGTCGGGAGCAATCATGATCGGGGCGTTAACGAGTTTGTCTTTCAAAAGATAAAAAGCCTCGATAAACTACTTAGAAAAACCGAATGGAGCATCGTTCTCCAGAAGTTAGGTAATGGGTCTCGCGATCTCTGAATAATCTTTAATAAAGCAGCGGTAGAACCCGATATGACCTACAAAACTCCGGATAGATCTCACAGAAGTGGGTGGGGGAAGAATAAAAATGGTCTCCACCTTCCCTCTGTCAACCTATATCCCCGCACTCGAAATCCGATGCCCTAAAACAATGCCCTCGTGTACCTTGAAATGACACTTCTCCCAGTTAAGGACTAGGTGTGTTTCAATGCAGCACGCCATCATCCTCTCATGATTAGAAAGACAATGATCAAAGGAACTCCCAAATATATAGAAATCGTCCATGAAAACCTCCATGGAGTCCTCGATCATGTAATAGAAAATTGCCACCATACATATCAGAAATGTGGTTGGAGCATTACACAATCGGAACGACATACGTTTATAGGCAAACTTATCTCGTAATGACAGGTAAAAGTGGTTTTCTTCTGGTCATCGAGAGCTCTCAGAACCTGGAAATACCCGGAGAAACCATATAAGAAGCAGTAGTACTGTTGACCTGCTAAGCACTCCAAAATCTGATCAATGAAGGGTAAAGGAAAGTCGTCTTTCCTGGTGGCATCATTCAGTCTGCGGTAGTCGATGCAAACTCTCCATCCAGTCACAGTCCTAATGGGAATGAGCTCTTTCCTCTCATTGGTGAAGACAGTCATGCCACCCTTTTTAGGAACCACTTGAATTGAACTCACCCAAGCACTACCAGAAATGGGGAAAATGATCCCCGCATCAAGGAGTTTAATGATCTCCTTTATCACAGCCTCTTGCATTTTCGGATTAAGATGTCTTTGTGGCTGGATGACAGCTTTAAAAGTATCCTCCATGAGGATTTTATTAGTGCAAAACGAAGGTTTGATACCCTTAATTTCGATAATATTCCATGCAATCGCCTCCTTTTGCTCTCGTAGTACCCTCAACAACTTCCTTTTCTCAACCTCCGTAAAAGCAGAAGCAAAAATAACTAGCAATTTCCTCTCTTCATCTAAAAACACATACTCTAGATGGGCGGGCATATCCTTAAGCTCTAAGGAAGAAGGAGGACTCTCGACGGAAGGTCGGTCCATCGTATCCTCTCGTACGATCCCAGCAGACACACAGATTCAGGCCATGTGACTCGGTGTCATCATCCAAGGACTGATCGGTCATCACAACCATCTAAATATTCGGAATCTCCTTATCGAGAATATGGGTGTCGGAGGCAGATCCTCCATAGATCTCATTGGAAAACTCCCCAACATATTCCATGATGGTATCGATGAAGTATAAGGAGTCATCAGCAGACTTGGGGTGTTCCAGTGACTGTCAAACGTCAAAGATGACGTTCTCATCCCCAACTCTGAAAATCAACTTACCCTCATAGACGTCGATCAACGCCTGTATAGTGGTAAGGAATGGTTGGCCTAAGATAAGCGGGACACTATCATCATCGTTCATGTCCAATATGACAAAGTCCACCTGGAAGATGAGCTTGTTGACATGAACGAGCATGTTCTCGACCACCTATCGAAGGTATTTCACAGAATGATCAGCATGATGGATACTCATCCTGGTAAGCCTAGACTCGCCTAAACCCAACTTGTGATACACTAATACTGGCACCAATATCCGCTAACGCATAATACACCATATCATCACTCAAGATGTAGGGAATCGTGACACTCCCAGGATTAGACATCTTCTTTGTTAACTTTCTCTGCAAGACTGTAGAGGAACTATCACTCAATGGGATGGAAGAGATCTCAACTAACTTATCCTTATTCGAAAGAATATCCTTAAGGAACTTCGCATATTTCGGCATTTGAGTCAGTGCCTCAAGGTGTGGAATGTTAAGGTGAACCTGCTTCAAAAGATCAAGAAATTTGGAATTATGCTCCTCGTCTCTATCCCTGCGGAGTCTCCCGAGGTATCGAATTCTAGGTTTATAGACTCTCGCTGGTGTGCTGGGTAAATGCTGGTTTTTGGCATGTGTTGTACTTCCTGGGCCGCACCTATGTTATATCTTGGCCAGTGGAGACTCCAACTGAATCACCACGTCCACCTACTTCTCTCTTTCGACCGCAGGCTCCTCAACGACTCCTCCACTAGTAGCCTCCATAAATCACGAGCTCGCTGTGTGCCCCTGCACCGCTCTTCCTCGTCACTCGAGAATCCCTTTGGGTTCTGCTCGGTATTACTCGGAAGTGTACCCGACTGTCTCTCACTTAATGGACTCGCTATCTCTCCCATTTGCCACTCAAGATTCTGAATAGACGCTCCCTGATTTCACATGAATGACTCGTGCTCCCGAAATTTCTCTTGGGTTTCTTTGTGACAGAAATCCTCTCGAGTCATAACCTGTGATAACATCTGTGTTTGTTGTGCCATCATCTCCCCTAAAATGGGCTTCTTCTCTCTGTTACTCACTCTCTCACCGGAATCCTGGATTAGACTCTGATACTTCTTGAAGCCGTAATGACTTTCGTTCCTCCAGTTTGAATTTTGATTGCCTCTCCACCCCGAATTATAAGGATTGAAAGAGTTTTAATTATGTTCGGATTACTAAAAAAGTCTACTGCATCCTCATGGAAACCTATGGGGCACTGAACAGTATCATGCCCTCCTCTACAAATCTCGCACAACTTTCTCATCACCTGCAAGCCCTTCACAATCTTCGCCAACGCCTCAACCTGTGACGCGAGTGTGGTGTTCATGTCGACCGAATGTATGTCGCGTGATATGTAGTCTACGGTCTTGATGCTCTTGGCGGATGGTCGCTGGTATCCATTCATGGCTAGCCCGTTCAAAAAAGAAATGCACTCATCTGTGTCCCTCGTCTTCAACAAATTACCTACCGCAACTGTGTCAATCATACTCTGTGTCGAGTACGTCACCCCGTTATAGAACTTCTCAACAATTGCCCAGTCTTGCAGGACATGGTTCGAACATAAAGCAAGTAGATTTTTTAATCTCTCCCATGCCTCGTAGAAACTCTAGATTTCCTCCATCCAAAAAGAATGAATCTGATTAAGAAAACGAGCAGCCTTAGCCGGAGGATCGTATTTCTCAAGAAACTGGGTCTGCATGGCCGCCCAAGTAGCTATGGAGCCCTGTGGGAGGGACTCAAGCAACATACTTGCATGATCAACGAGTGAGAACGGAAAAATGCGAAGTTTGATGGATTCTTCGGATACACCGACAAGATGAAAAGTGTCGCAAATATGTGTAATGCGAGTGAGATGAGAATGCGGGTTTTCGTGAAGCAACCCGTGAAATTGAGCAGAGTGTGAGATGGCGTTAAGAATATTTGATGGAATCTGCCAATTCGTGTTAACTGTGATGGCTAGTGAAGCAATGTTGGATCTTGCGCCCGCATCGGTCGGGCGGGTCCCAGTCTGCAACTGTCTTCCTCTGTGGTGCGTCGGCCATAGTCCTATCCCTAATGAAGGATTCGGAAAAAGTAGGAGAAGAGGATGTATTACCAACAAACGAAGAAGAACAGGAAGACGGATCAGTACGACGTCTCTCACGCAACTCTCTCTCTGGTTTGGGAAATCCTTCGGCTTCTGGTAGTCCAAGATATCGAGTGTGTCGCATACACCTGTTAAAATTAACAATAGAAACTATAATTACCTAAACTAAATTAACTACTAAGAAAAACAAAAATACAAGTAGCAAATAAGGTTGGTCCTAACTTGATTCGTTCTCAAAACGCTTCAAACCGTGTCCCCGGCAAAGGCGCCAAAAACATGATGTGTGTCAAATTAGTGTTTCTTTCTATGGGACTCACAACTAAGCTTTAATTTTAATACGGAAATTCCTAATAACACCACACACAACTGGCAAGTGTACCGATCGCAAGTAGCAAAGACCTAAGAAGTCCGAGTATCGAACACAAGAACACGTGAATACGCCTAATGATTACTAAACCCTAGAAAAGACCTTCTGATAAATAATATTTTTAATTTGATTTTTAATAATTCAAAATACTTGACCTAAATTACTTTAACTAAATTAATTAACTTAACTTACTTAAATGGATTTAACTGAAACACTTAACGAAACTTAACGACTGTGACTGACTATAGAGAAAACGTCTACCTAGGTAAGAATCAAACTGACGGTCTAACAAGCAAATGGATTTAATGATCTCACTACACCGGTATACAAAGACGAAACAACTAAGGATCACTCAAGCTATCTAGATCACCTCTCAGTTTCACTAACAAACCCTAATTTACACTTAATTGATTTTAAAACAAACCGGAAAGTGATTACTAAGGTGTTCAAATGTCGACTCTCCTCTCGGACTCACCGACACTTGACCCTAATAGAAATGAATACTACAAAAACAAGGATAGAGGAAAAATTTAGCTTAACATAAAGTAGATCAACTAACCTTTCACAAACCCAAACCCGACCAGAATCGAACCCGCATTCGTGCAATCCTATTCCTAGAATGCAAAGGCTATGAGATGACTTTGCTTCTTATCACCTCTCGGTCTCTAAGAAGGTTTTTACCCACTGAATTATACAAAACCACACTCAACAAAACCCTACGGTGATATCAACCGCAAACAAATTCTACACATTAAGTTAAGAATCAAACAAGCAACAATCAATCAAAACAAATTCAACCAATCGAAGCATGAAGTTATTGAGATATAATTATAAAATCCCAGCCACTAAACACAACCCAATTAAATATTAAACCAAACTTTACAATAGTAATTCAAGTATTTTGATCAAACAATTCATAAAACTCATCAAAACTGAACAATTATCATCAAACCTAGGTAGAACTAACAAGATTAGCCACTCATGTTAATTGGACAGCAACAAATACTTAAGAAAAAAATACTCAACCAATTCATAGTCAAACTCAATCCACAATCAAATATGGTCAATAACAATTCATACAAAAACTCAATTACAAAATATTTAACCAAATGATCAAGAAAAAGATAGTTATGAACAATGAACAAGAAAACAAAGTATATGAATGTTATACTCTCAGTTGGGGCTGAGATATATGATAAAAATTGGTCCCGAGCTGCTGTCCGGAGTAATCATTTTTTTTCTTTTATATTTCTTATATAATAATACATGAAAGGCTTTCCACAAGTGGGCTTGGGTCGGGATTTAACTTGGTTCCTCAAAAATTGATCATAAAGGCCCTTTAAGTCTTGAAAAGCCTGATTCTTTTTCTTTTTAAAACCTGCAACATATGAAAGATATATCACTTTGTAAGATCATGTCAAACCAAGTTAAAATCATTATTTATTAGATAATTAAGCGATTAAAATGATGATATATGGTGTGGAAAACAAGTGTGTTTTACAACATATCACATACGGTTAATGTAATATAATCTTCAACTGAATTGGGCTATTTCTCTAGTCTGGGTATAGTTATTTCTCCCAAAACACATCAGCAGTCTCAGATTGTGACGTTGTACAACGTCTAATATTAAAAATTGGTTTTGGCTCCGTTTCATCATTTTAACTGCAAGGCCAAGTTGGCCGTTTAAGCGTTTCATAAATAGGTAAGATCACACAGGTTTGAGTAAATGGGTTTTTAATAAATGAGTCAAACTATAAAAGAAAATAAGGGTTTAGGTGTTCAGATTCAATACAAGGTTCGTTTTCATTTTTATACAAACTAAGTTCTTGAAAATGCGCACAATTAACAAGAATTATTTTAGATTCTCTTAAAAATGTTTGGTTTTACTAAATTAATTCAAAACTATGATATTTAACCGCTCTTGGTTTTTTGATACGCCAGCAGGTTCGCACATTTCCGGTTTTAACATGCTTTTAAGGTATACCAAACATCACATACATATATATCATGATTATGATAAATACACTCATCTAATGTCATTTAAACTTGTGAAACTCACCAACTATTCATATTTGACCATTTTTAACATGCTTTTCAAGTATACCAAACTTGGAAAAAGATGAGTGTATGCTATGTGTTCGAGTGTGATGTATACTACTATAGATAGATAAAAGTATGATAATAAGAAATAAAGTGGCTTAAAGAACCAGTTACGTTGTGAAACACTTATTTTGTAACTGAAGTTAAAATGTTGTAATATGATATAAATTAGTTTGTTAACGCTTCTTTATAAACAATGTGGTTGATACTAGAGGTGTCTTTTGCATTTCCATGTTAAGCTTCTACTATTGCTAGTCGGAGTGTGACATAAGTTGGTATGAGAGCCATTGGTTATAAATAAGGATGTCCCTCCGGATACCTAATATAACTGTAGGCTCGATTATCTGTGGGAATAAATAATATTTAATAATATATAATGATGACTACCGGGATGAACTCCAATGGGCAAGTGGGTTAATACGGTACGGAACTTAATAACAAACTTGCTTGTATGAAGGAATTTGGGAAGAAGTCGATTCACACTGGAATAGGTAAAAATGTAACATATGTGTATAAAATATAATGCTAATCATATATATATATATGTATATATATATGCGTGTGTGTTTGTTTAAAAATATATGAAGTCTTATATGTGCCGATGTGTATGAATACGCGTAGGTATATTGATGTGATTGGTATTATACTTTTCTATGATTATTAACATTGAGACATATTATACTTATTACAAATCCTTGTGTAGAGAGATGTTGAGGTTTGGTGATCATACGTTTGATGAAGAACAAGTGTTACCTGTAGAGGAGGAAGATACAGAGAAGGAAGAGAAAGAGGGAATAGACGAAAGTTCAGGAGATGTCTTAGTTCCCCGAGATGTACATACTGATGAGCCAGACTTAAGATGCTACAGATGCGATAGTTACCCCCTAGATCTTCAGCTAGATAACAAACAAGGGCTACCAGTACGTACCCCTCACCAGTTAGAGTCCCTAGATCCCATACCCCAATAGTACACCAGACCCCAGTGACTCCACCTACCCATAGAGCCTGCTAGGCTACCCATACCTCCACCAGATCATACCTTTTCCCCACTCAGATTGGCTTACCACATGGGAGAAACCTCACGCCTTTAGACCGATGATGTACCTCACCCTGTGTGGGCCACACCTGCTGCACCTGGTCAGAAATTGCAACCCTTAGCAGACCCGGTATGGTTGAGAGTATTGGCAGACTTGATAGATCACTTTATAGCTATACCTAGTAACATCCAAAGGTAACGTGAGATGTATGAGTGCATTCTTGTCACACCCTCAAATTCCACTAACGGAGTAAAACCGTCAGAGGGTGTGAACTAACAGGATCGTAATCATTAGTTATATCAAACACCATAATTAAAGTTTTAAAAACAACCAAGACATCAAGTCTTAAGTAAAGATGCGGAAGCGTAAACTGTAAGGTACACAGTTGCGTCACATAGGATGACTTAAAGGAATAGTTATCATGATAAAATTTAAAAGAAGTTTAGAGTATAAGAGTTCAGTGAATATGCATGTCCTATACCGCTAGATAAACATACTAAAAGTGTCAACACAGGGTTGGTGAGTTCACAGGTTTAAGTAAATTTAAGCGTTGCGTTTTAGCGTTACCATATAGTGTTATGTCAATATATATCAATAAGTAGCTAACCTATCAAGCATGTATTACTAAGTGCGCGACACTGAAGCTGAATGTTTATATGATTTCCTTGCCACCATATCAACCACGACCATGGTAATGTGTTAGTTAAAATTATACCCACTCGACTTACAGTCGAGTTTAGAGTTGGGTGGGGTTTGTCAAACCCAGTAGTACTACTCAAAGGTGACTTGATATTATCCAATATTAACCGGTTTGATTTTTTAGAAGGACTTAGTTAGTTTGTTGCCACTTATCCTTACAAGTTATATATAAAGAATAAACAAAATGTAAAGCGTTGGAATATGTTATCTCCCCCTAATAAAAACGTTTAAGAGTAAAAGGGGCCGTGAAACTCACTATTTGCGAAGTTATCAAAAATCCGAGAAAAGCGTGCATCAAAGAAATCCTCACTAATGCTCTAAAAGAAAAAAATGAGATTTCTAAGTGTTTGAACTACGAGTAAGTCTCTAGACTCGACACATAAAAGTTATGCATGAGATGTGTTCGTGCTACGTTTGTAAAACAAGTGCGACTAGACAAACACGTTGGTGATAAGGTACAGGTGTAAACAAGTATATGTTAAGTGTTACTATAGTAAATCATCAGTAAAATATCTACCACAAGGGAAAATATGTCAAACACATTGCAAACATTGGTCAAATTGTCACTTTTCATGTTTAATTAAAGAATTCAGCAGCTAAGTTACCGAGACAGATTTTAACACGTCAAGATTGCTCTGTTTCACTAATCATAACATGTAGATAAAATCACCAAAATTCATCACAAAAGAACACGTGAGTTACGTTTCTAAATATATTTTTATTATATACGGTTTTATCACAAGGATCAAAACAACACAGTAAGCACACATCAGTCATTATCATGCGCAAAAAACTTTCTTTACTATTCCTGTTACATTGTTAATACAATTAATGCAAGGCCAATTGGGTTAGATTCCACACACAAATTATTAACTTCCTGAAGTGGAATCAACTCAATTGGTCTTGTCGTTTGTGAGATACACTATTTACAAAACAGCCTATAAGAAGGCTTCCTGAATCAGACTTGCGCAACAGATTTGTAAATTATTAAAAACTGACTTCCATACGTCCAAAAATTACAAACTTAGACTCTTTAGAAAGTAGAATCGACCTAATACATCATAGAATCAATAATCACTTCAAAACATATCATTAACATCATGTTACAGCCGTTTTAACATGCAATTATTATTCTGTCCTGCATCAGTTTTCACCCAAAATTCAACAAACTACTAATCTCTGAACAAATAACCATGCATATAACCCTAACTCATCAATAATCAATATATTTAATATTTAGGGTTTATGATCATTATGTGTAATCATGTAAACTAATCAATGGAATAGGTTAAGAGAGTGTTTAGTTACCTAGTTAATACCTTAAACCTTCAAACTAGCTTGTAGGAGTATTGTATGTGTGTGTGTGTGAGTTTCGGCCGATCCGAGGGGAGGGGGGCTTCCATTCGCAATAGGGAGGGAGAGGAGAGGAAGGGTTAGGGTTTATTGATTAAGTTGTTTATATATTAATCAATTATATTACAAGTTACACATCACACCATAGACTTCTAGTTTAGTTTAATTCTAGCATAAACTAGTCAATTACATCCATAATATGATGTTATACATACAAGCACAAATTTAAACATATAAACGTAACACGTAATTATACCAAGTACTTGTTTATAATATTTATTGTTTGTTCACCAACGGTTTGAGTTGACTCGTGTGTGATTCGGTGAAACTCCGAAAGACTACTTGTGTAATGATTGTCATGTGTCATTTAAACTATAATTAAATGCAATGAGAAATGCGTTAACTGTAATGACATAGTTCGTGTGATCTTGAGTTTGAATTAACGGAGTTCGGATTAACGGAGTTAACCTGAAATTGATGAGTGTCACAATTCTGACCTTACAATAGATCGTTTTAACTTATAGCGGTTAGATGCTTATTCCTGGTGGTGTTTCGACAAGATGACATGCCAGTTGTGGGGTTGTATCGGAAAGATTGTAGTTTTGATGGTGGTTTGTATGTGGCTGATGTACTATATACATGGATAGATACATACATACATAGATATTATGAAACTGTTGTATATTGTCTTTTAATACTCCTTGCAAGCATCTAGTAGTAGTATGCTATGCTACCATGGAGGATGACTTTGATCTACTATTACAAGCACTGTCCCTTACCGGGTTAAGTCTAAGCCTATGCGCTATTTTTGGGTATATGTGTACAATAACATATATATGTAATACATATGTTGTTATTTGGTATACCTGTGTATCTATTATTATAACTACACTTGTGCTCGATTATTATTATAAAACGGTCCCAAAGAAAGAAAATCCAATAACCGAGGTGGAAGTGGCCCAATGGTTACTCGACAAATGCGAGCGGCAATTCCCACTATAATATCACGAGTCGCAGGGAGCTTTAATGCAACTGTAAACCCTAATCACCCACCAAGCACTAATACGACCACAAATACTATTCCCCTGCCGAGTACTAATATAGCTACAAAATCTACTCCCCCACTCAATACTAAGACATTTACGAATACTATTCCCCCGTCAAACAAAGATACGACCATATATAAAAATTCTGCAGCGAAGAAAAATAAAAGTCGCAATAACACAGATCCCCGCGATGGGAGTGTTCATTTAAATAATTCATGTCGGGTAAACCTAAAGAATTCAGTGGTATGTAAGGACCGAATGGATTGGTGAAATGGACCAAAAAGACTGAGTCTGTTATCAATATCAGAAACTGCCCGCCAGAATGTATAGTCAAATATGCTACTTACACGTTTGTAATGTGGTGGAACAGGATTGTACAAACTCGGGGACACGAGCAATTAACCGTATGACTTGTGCAGAAATTAAAAACCTTATGTTGGAGCATATTTGCCCAAGGAATGAAATCTAGAGATTGGAACATGAACTCTGGAATTTGGAAATAAAAGGAGCTGACCATTTGGAATACACCAACCGTTTTAATGAATTAGCCTGTCTAGTGCCATGGTTAGTTAACCCGGGACCTAAGTATATCGGGAGCTACATTTGGGGGTTAACTCCAGAAATATGAAGTATCCTGAACTCAATTGTCCGTTCAACTCTTTATATGGTCTTAAATATGCATATTATTATATAAATATTTCTTAATACTTTTAAGTAATTTGAGTTCGGTTTTTATTGAATATTACTCAGGTGGCTCATATTTATGTTTTTGTAAGTTTCTTGAGACAAAGAGCTAAAATAAAATGTTTTTACCAAACTTGAGATAAAAAGATATTGATTCAAACATATTCTATTTCTATACATTTAAATTAAGAATTTGTTGAAAATTTAGTCTATCAAAATTATATCATACGTGATGAGTTTAAAATAAATAGATAATAATAAACTCAATATTATATGTGCTATAAATATAACATTCACGTGTGTGGAGGATCTTCCAAATCTATGTTAAATAACTGAATGCGATCTAATATTAATTTAGGATTCACGTAGTGAAAATCAAAAGAACAAAAAGAAAGCTTAATATATAATATATATAAACTGAAGATTGTGATGTAAGAAAGAGCATAAGGTCACGAGAGAAATAGGAGGCTAGGTGATGTTTGTAATTATTTGAATTAAATCCGAGTTGTGTGAGTTGGTTGAGTCTAAATAACTAGTTAAAGCAATTTAAATAGTCTCGTGGGATCGATATCCGTACTTACTTAGTTGTACTAGAGTCGACCGGTTCACTTTCCGGTTAGTAGTTTTAGTTAAGTTAAGAGTCTTGAATTACCACTTAGAGTCTAGATTAGCATAATTGTAGTCAGTAACTTTGTAACTACTTTTAGCACCTCAACTCTTCAAAGAGCCGTCACAACCCGACATTGTTGCATTTTGTCTTACTAGGAGCGGTGTACTGAGAATGCCAGGAGAGTCGTTAGGTACTAAATGAATGGATTATGGTTTCATAATACAAGGGAACATTCCGGTTAGTGAATTAATAGATCCTTATACTATAGAACTACGTAATGGTAAATCTATGATTGTTAACCAATTAGTTAGAAATTGTCCTCTTATCCTAAACGACCAACCATTCCTTATTGATTAACTCCCGGTAGAATTCGGAAGTTTCAATGTAATAGTCAGTATGGACTGGCTATATTTGAACAAATCCGAGATCGTGTGTAAGGAAAAAACTATTAAAATTACCCTTTTTGATAATGAAGTGATCGTGGTATACGAAGAGAAATCAGTTACTATATTGCCTTTTGTACGTAACACCCCGGCTTAAAAGAAAACGTCTGAGTGTGACGTACAGATTGCTCAAAACACATGTGACACTATTAAGTGACAATATTATCATTAATTAATTTAAGCATCAAATACACATGTTTGAGATAAGGAAATACAAAGAAAAATAAGAAGAATCAAATGTCGTGTTCATTTATTAAAAATACCCTAAGTTCTAGTGTTTTCTTCCAAGTTCATCCTCTAATAACCGTTCATGTAACACACACACACAAATATATATATATATATATATATATATATATATATATTAACATAAAGTCAACTAAATGAATAGTTGGTAAGTTCATACAAGTTTGATATAATACGTAGAAACCATACAATAATAGCGCAAGTAAGGGTTCTTTCCAGTTAGTAATAACCAACGTACTCAAAGGGTGGCGTATGATCATACTTATTGAGAAAACCACGTGCAAGTAATTTTGAGCAAGTAACAAGTAACACACAAGTCCATGATGTGAATTATAGTTTGATAATAATAGCAAGCAATTGATATATATATATAAATATATATATATATGATACCCCAAAAATGTGTAAAAGCGTAAAATGTTGGTGTGAGAAACTCACATTTGAAATAGATGATAACTTGAGATACAATCGAAAGTGCGTTAAGGAAATTGAAACGATCGAACCTCACGAACTATAATTAAAAATAAAATACAAAATGGAAGTCTAGCTAACGGGATTAAAGTAGTTGAATAATTTAGTTTTGGAAATTAGACATTATTTTAATATTATTGTATCATCTTATGGTATTTGATATTATAATATTATTTTTAAGCTTTAACGAAATTTTAACGATTTATTATTATTATTATTTAAATTTTATTTAATTACCAGATTAAAAACTAAATTGAGAATTATAGCGTTAACAAAATGGTATTTGATTAAATAATATTAATCAGGTTTTCACGAAATTTAATGGAATCAAAAGGTTGGTTTTTAGGTGGAAAATGAGAAATATAATTTGTAACTAATTATATATAACTTAAAATAATTTTATTTGTTTTATAATAATTTATTTTGATTAATATAATATAATATAATAAAATTGATAAAAAAAATAAAATACCAAAAACATGACCTGACTCGGGTTCAAACCGAGTTGTTCTACCCTAACACAAGTATCTTAACCATTGAACCAGTATGTTAGTTTTGTTTATAATAGAAATATAAATTTAATACAAATGTACATGTTCATCTTCTTCTTAATAAACCTTAGGTTTCCAATTCATTTAATCCGTTCTATGTTTGTTTAAAATAGTTTAGGTGTTTTGTTTTGCGGCTTAACACGATTCCAATGCATATAATATTACCTGGAATGGTTATGGATTGATGGTGAACGAAGTTTGCCCGGAAAACAAACTTTGAAGATCAAAGGTGGATCATAGACAGTATTTTAAATTAGTTTGATAATATGGACTGTTTAGATGATGATTAGGGTCCTATTTATAGTCTCAATTAGAGTTTCTATGGTTAAATGATTATTTTTTAATTTTGAATATAATCCGGTCGGTTTCCGGTTAATAAGCGTCTTTAAATGTTGTTTTACACGTTAATATTCGATGATTATGATTTTCCGCTACAGTCTACGAGTTTCATGGGCTTAAATCGAGTTATAACTAGTTTGTTCACCCACCGTGTTGCGGCGGGGTGGGTTTTTTCGTTTTCCTTTGTTCTTCACCTGCCACGTTGCGGCAGGGTTGGATTTTTTTGTTTTCCTCTTTTTATGAAAGTTAACGACATATTCTCTCGCACTTGCCTTCATATGACTTTTCCTGAAATTGTATAGTATAATCCTATGATTTTTTTTGTAGTAGGACTGATGTTAACATACTACTATTAAAGTTTTTTTAATGGATAGTTAATATTACAACCATTATTGCAGCACAATGTAGGATATTGCATGTGTTTTGCATCACAAAGTAGGATGTTAACATATACGACATGTGTTTTGCATTTCCAAAGTAGGATATTGCATCACATGTATTAGGTTGGCTTTAGGGTACTGCTCGGTAGTTCAAAAAAACCGTGTAGCATCATGGTTGTACAATAACTTGCATATCCGCTAGCAAAACATTCTTGGGTGGGTCTTCTAAGCTAAGAGTTGGAGGCGCTTGTCCTCGTTGGTTGTTTCAGCTTCTTTGTCTAGTATCGCAAATTGCAGTTGTCGTTTCAATGGGACAATGGCAGCAACACCTAAAGTGAACAGTGTAGAGATGGTAATTATAGTTTACATAGTTTTGAGTATTTACCTGGGGTGTCTATGATTTCCTGTCATTTCAGCGGTTGAAAGTGCCGGTGTGCGGTGTTTGAAGTGCCGGTGTGTTGGGTGGTGGGATTATGTGTGTTACCATTGCTGCACTTATCGATATTTTGGTTATGGTTTTTTAAAAATATGTGTTTTGATTCATTGTATTGACTAATTAATTTTTTTATACCTGGTGAACTCTTATCTGGATCTGATGGAGATGATATGCGTGTCTTTTCAGCTGTTATGTGTGTCTCATTTAGGGTGTTCAAAAAAATCCGAATCTGAATTCATGTCCGAATTATCCAAAAATCTGAATCCGAAAATTCATATTCGGATTCGGATTTGGATAGTATTTTATTTTAAGGATTTTTTAATTATTTATTATTTATTATATGATATTTTTTAATTATTTATTATATTCAAATATATACACGTAAATCTCTCATCCTTGTAAAACCGTACACTTTCCGGCGCTCCTTTCATCCGAAAACCATCGTTACTTCATAGCACCACCATGCCGCCACCGACCACCATTCTTACTAAAACATCACCTTTAAATCTCAAATTCGACCTTGAAAATCCTGTGTTCCACATCTTTAGTTTGATGGTTATGTTCCTACCGATTCGGCGACTTCGGTTTCAATGTTAGTTCTTCTTCATCTGAAATGGAGGAAAGGAAGATGAGGTACTGAGGTAGGGAAGATGCTTGGTGGTTAGCAGCACTTTGTGACCGAATATGGTGGTGGCCGTTGGTGTACCATGGAACTGTTGAAGTACTGAAATACCTTTTAGAATATGGATAAATATTGTTTAATAAGTATTGATCTACAAATATATGTTTTTTTTTGAAATTCGGATATCAGTTTATTTATCCGAACGGATATCCGAGATTTCGGATATCCGAACTTTGGATATCCGAAATTTCTGATATGGATTCGGGTAGTGAAATCCACTATCCCAAATGTTTGGATATCCGAAACTGAACACCCCTAGTATCATGGCTGGTGTTTTCTGCGGATGATAAAAATAAAGTTAAGTTATTCCTTCTGCGAATAATAACAACATTTTGCTAGTAAGCTGAATTAAACCCATATTAAACTAACCAATTTCAAATATAAGTTTTGGTTAATTTTAAGGATATTGAATTCAATTATTTTTTTCAGTATTTATTTAAAAAAATTCTTACACCTGTTATAACAAAACAAAGCCGATGAACGCTTTTAAGTCTTTTTCCCTAAGACAAAAGCGTGTTTTAGTTTAGGGATGACAACGGGTCGAGTTTAGGACGTGTTTATGTATTCCGAAATGCATACCCGATTATTAAAGCCCGTCCCAGACCCATAGAGTAATTATCGGGTATTTACCCGTCGGGTATCGGGTATATCCGTCGGTTTCGGGGTATCCTGTTAGTTTATTAAAAATACCCATTAAAACTCGTCAAGTATCTATCGGGTTTTAACAAATATATCTAATCAAATACATTATTGCATCGGCTAACTATAAGAGCACATTGTCATATTCTTCTTGAATCTATATTTGATACTCAGAATATACATTACATCAGATAAAAGGAAAAATGTTCTAACTCCTTAATAAATGAGTATACATTTCATAATAAAATTTATGGTGTACTGTTATAAATAAAGAAAATTATGTTGGATTACTCGGGTATACAGTCGGGTAAACGGGTCTATATTTTCAGGTAATCGGGTCAGGTAATTGGGCATATTACAAATCCCATACCTGTCCCAAACCCTCGAAAACATTGTTCAGGCAGCTTACTTAAGACGAAAGTCTAGGAAGACGGTAACTTATTCCCAAGTGGCTGAACAACAATTGAAATCTGTTAAAGTTAATGATCAAAGAGAAAACCAAACGGTGCCCAAGACTGAGGCCTGGGCTACCTTTTGAACTAATCACTTTTGTTTGTGTGTAGGGTTCATCCAAGACCATTTCTGGTGAAAACTGGATCATGGATAGCGGATGTTCTTGTCATATCACTGGAAATCTCAACCTCTTATCAAATGTGAGAAATATTCAAGGGGGTTATGTAGCATTTGCAGGGAATTCTGGGGGCATGATCACACAAGAGGGTGAAGTTTCAAATGGTCACATTACGTTTGAAAAAGTGAATTATTGCGACAAAGTTGATCATAACTTATTGAGTGTATCGCAGATTTGTGATAAAAAGTACACTACGATATTTACTGACAAAGAATGTCTTATCTTAAAACCGGGTTGTGTTATCCCCGAGGACATGGTTGTCATGCGATCGCCACGATCAAATGATATTTATGTCTTAAATATGAGCTCTAAGGTACCCACATCGATCGACACATGTTTTGTCTCGAAAGCAACCGAGAAAGACTCGATTCTATGGCATCGTAGAATGGGTCACATATATGTCAGAAAGATGAATTATTTAATGGCAAATGACTTAGTTGAGGGTGTCTCGTTAAAGAATTTTAAGTTAACCTATCACTGCGTTGCATGCAAAAAGGGCAAGCAGAAGAAGAAGACACATTCCTCTAAGTTATTGAATTCCATTGATACTCCTCTTGAACGACTTCATATGGATTTATTTGGTCCAGTGAATCGTGCGAGTATTTCTGGAGACTGGTATTGTCTTGTAGTGACTGATGATTATTCAAGATACTCTTGGATGTTATTTATGAGTTCAAAGGATCAAACACCGGTTTTTGTACAAAATCTTATTACTAAGATCGAATCACTGTATAAACAAAAAGTGAGGAGAATCCGAAGTGATAATGGTACTGAATTCAAAAACACTATATTGGATTTCTTTTGTATTCAAAAGGGAATTCACCGAGAATATAGTGCACCTTATGTACCTCAACAAAACGGTGTTGCTGAACGTAAAAATAGAACTCTGATTGAAGCTGCACGCACAATGCTCGTTGATTCTAAGTTTCCTGTCCAATTCTGGAATGAGGCAGTGAATACAGCTTGTTATACGCTTAATCGAGTTCTAACTGTGAAACGCCTCAAGAAGACAAGCTACGAGATCTTAAATAATAGAAAACCTAATTTAAAGTACCTAGAACCATTTGGGTGTCCGTGTACTAAGTTAAAGAAGGATTCGGGTAAATTTGAAGAAAAACCTATCGAAGGTTATTTCTTGGGATATGCATCTCCAAAGAAAAGGGTTTTTAATTTCACATCTGGTTGTGTCGAAGAATGGTACCATGTGGACTGTCAAAAGTACACAACTCCTCCTCAAGGGAAAGGTCCAGACTGGATGTTTGACTACGATAATTTATTTAATTCATTTACTCCTTCGACTGAACACATTGATGAAGATCTGGTTCGAGCATACTTTGAAGATCATTTGACCATTCCAAGATCTTCAAGTTTTAATGACGTTGAAGCTCAACCAGATGCTCCAACTGAAGAATCTCAAGTCGTTTCTCTAGTTGCTATTGATAATGTTTCTACTTCTTCTGATGATGATCAAGCTGAAACTCAAGTTATTGACCTTGACAGTGATAATGTTTCATCTTCCGAGTTGGGTGAACATTACACTAACTTATTTGATAATGTTGTTGTTCCTGAGAATCCCACTCTTCGGATTCATGGATATCATCCACTGGAAAACATCATTGGAGAACTTGATGTGGGAGTTCGTACACGTCATCAAGTTGCTTCGTCAAGTGATAGTAACATAGTGTGTGCTTATACTAACTTACATTCTTTGGGAATTGTGAATCTTGCTAAATTCTCTTGCTTTCTATCTCAAGTTGAGCCAACGACAGCTCGTAAGGCACTTGAAGATTCTTCTTGGGTAGAAGCTACGCAAGAAGAATTACAGCAATTTGCACGTTTAGGTGTTTGGGATTTAATAGACAAACCTGCTAGAGTCAAGAAAGCCATTCCGACTAAATGGGTATTTAAGTGTAAGAAGGACGATCGAGGGGTGATTTTCAGAAACAAAGCACGTCTAGTGGTGCAAGGTTTTCATCAGCAAGAGGGTATTGATTACACAGAGGTATATGCTCCAGTTGCAAGATTAGAGTCGATTCGAATCTTCCTGGCTTATGCAGCTTATAAGAATATCAAGGTCTATCAAATGGATGTTAAAAGTGCTTTTCTCAATGGTGAATTACACGAGGAAGTGTTTGTCCAACAACCACCTGGTTTTGAAGATCCTGATTATCCGGACCGTGTTTACCGATTAAACAAGGCCCTGTATGGTCTACATCAAGCCCCGAGAGCTTGGTATGGCACGCTCGCCGACCATCTGACAGATAATGGCTTCAAACGAGGAACTGTTGACTGCACTTTATTTCATAAAACGGTTGGTGACGATCTTCTTCTAGTCCAGATTTATGTCGACGATATTATATTTGGGTCTACAAACGACACATTGTGTAAGGAGTTCGAGAAGTCCATGCAAACAAAGTTCGAGATGAGCTCGATGGGAGAGATGAATTTCTTTTTAGGGTTGCAGGTTCACCAGTCTGCTCACGGAATTTTTATTCACCAGACTAAGTATATGAATGACGTCTTGAGCCGATTCAAGATTTCTGCCTGAAAAATCCCTTCTACTCCTCTTCCAGTAGGACACAATTTATCACCAGATGAATTGGAGGATTCCGTTGATCCTACCCTTTATCGTGCCATGATTGATTCTTTAATGTATTTAACGGCTTCTCGCCCTGATATTATATTTGTTGTTTGTCTTTGTGCTAGGTATCAAGCAAGTCCACGAGTGACTCACCTAGCTGCAGTCAAGAGAATTCTTCAGTATTTGAGGGGAAATCCAGACATCGGGTTGTGGTACTCCAAGGATGATACCTTCGATCTTACTGCCTACTCAGACTCAGATTATGGAGGATGCAAGATAAACTTCAAATCAACGACTGCAGGATGTCAATTTTTAGGAAACCGGCTTGTTTCCTGGCAGTGTAAGAAGCAGACAACGGTCTCCACTTCAACCGCCGAAGCTGAGTATGTTGCAGCCTCGAGTTGCTGTTCCCAGGTTTTGTGGATACAACAACATCTTCGCGACTATGGTTTGAAGTTTCTTACTACTCCTATTTTGATTGATAATTCTGCTGCTATTAGTATCACCAAGAATCCCGTACAACATTCTAAAACGAAACATATCGAAATTCAATATCATTTTATACGAGATTGTTATGAAAAGAAATTAATTTATCTTGAGAAAGTACACACTGATTTTCCAAAAGCCGATCTGTTTAATAAAGCTTTTGACAAAACGCGTTTTAAATTTTTTCTTGATTTAAATGGATTGAAGACCTTCGCTGATATCCTTAAACAAGGATGACTATCTTTATTTTCTGTCATATTTTTCTTTTAAAATTTATTTTGGTTATAGGGGGTGAAAATCTAGAAATTACAAAAAGATTGTGTTTTTCGTTTGTATAAATAAAATCCAAAAACATTAAAAAATTTTCAAAATTAAAAAATTATTATGATTTCCGTCTTTAATGTTTTTCTTTTAAATATTTAGAAAAACCAAAAACATTTTTAAAATTTTGAAAAACCAAAAAGAATTTGATTTATGTTTTGTATAGAAAAATCCGAAAATCCAAAAAGATTGTGAAGTTTATTTTGTTTATAAGAAAATTGAAAAAGACAAAAATATTATGTTTTTAAAGTTTGTATAGAGAAAAACCAAAAAGATTTTTGCAGGCGTTTTTACATTATTTTATCGCTGAAAATTATGTCGGTTATTTAAGTTTGTGAAGCATGCTTGCATGTCTTGGTCCTATTATTCACTTGTGAATTGATGGTTAGCCATTTATTTATAAATTTAAGTTAACTGAGGCGATTAAATTTATCTTTTCTTTATTTTATGCTCCTCAAAATTTTGAGTTTTTGAAGCAAAAAGAGAACATGATAGTACATTGATTATCTTGACCCCAAATCCAGCAAAAAGTAATCTTAAAAGACTGTGTGCTTAATTGCATTGGTGCATTGTTAGGTCTTAAAACAACCTAGTAGAGTAAAGTATGTGATATAAAAATAAAGAAATGCCAAATTGAAAGAGGTGTTAGTCTCTAGCAAAAGTCTCGGTGAGGATGGCAGAAATGTAATAACCAGTCATAGTCAAGCCTTATATTTGTTGATCACCAAAAAATAAAGTACAGCAAATAACAAGCGTTAGAGTTCTGGACACTGTGAGTCTTTATGCGGCTTAATCATCTGGGTATTCATAAGCATGAATATTTCACTCGCTTTCAAGAAGCGAATCCAAAGTCATTAAACTTGATCACCGCTGTACTTCATACAATTTAAATTACTGACTTGATCAAAATCCGCTGTTAGTCATACAATTGTTCCTCCCTTGCGTGCGTCTTAATACCAATAAGAAACGGACCCCAGGGGATACCATGTATGTAAGCCGACTGATGGACTCGTGCATACTCACTCATAGTAAAGGAAACTTGATGCATTGCTCAAAATTTCAAAATTGGTATCAAAATTTTGATCAAAAATATAATGGTTTAAGTCAAGTTGGGGTGATTTGGCAAAAATCAAATTAAGCTTGAACCGAGATTAGAGGCTGATAGTTTCTGATATTCTGTGATTTAATTGAACAATTTAATCATATCACAAAAATACTTGAATGTGTGTTATTAGATTTATGTGGACAACAATACCAATGACCGACTTACCGCCAGTCATAATATCGCTGGAATATAAAACTGTGATGGAAGGGCAATTTGGTCAATATGATTATCTGCTCAAACTCAACAAAAATACAAAAATATGTACTGTTTTTGATAAATCATTAAAAAGAAACATAAAAAGATTGTCTATTTTTAATTGTTCGGATATTTTTTTGTAAATACATTCTTTATTTTTTATAAAATACCAAAAATATTTGTGTTTTTAAGTTTTGTTTCGGAAAACTGAAACGTTTTTAACGTATTTAGTTGTCGGGATAAAAAGATTCTCGATAACCTAATTTATTTATTTATTCATTTACTTATCTATTTATTTCATTTAATTATTTAATTTAAAATTAAATAAAAGATTTTATTTCGTTAAAATCCAATTCGTTATTTATGGATAACGAACTAGGTGATTCTTTAGCGAACTAGCTTCTGGTTCGCTAACCTAATTCGCTTCCGCACTCTGTAACGAATCATCCCTTTGTTATGCATATTTAACGATTCGCGTCACGAATCATGTCTTGATTCGCTACTTTAATTTAACGAATCAAGTAGCGATTCGCCAACATAAGGTAACGAATTGAGTTAGCGAATGGGCTATTTCGTTAACTTTAATTTAAACGAATCGTCTGATTCGTACAAGCTGTACCTCGGGTTGCGTGCAATGTTATATAAGACATGAAAACGAACAGTCTTCCATTGTTCGCCTTCTTCCTTCACCCTTAAGAAACCTTGTTCAAATTTCTCTGACATCTCGACTTTCTTGTTTGGATATTTCAAGAATATATTTGAGTTTCTAAGGTATAGCCGATCATGGCGATATAATTTTCGTCAAAAATGGCTACCAGTTGATAGTTAAATCATGAACTTTTAAGAGTTTAAGGGTTTCCGAAGTTTTAAAATCCATTTGTGTATAATTTATGTTAATAACTGTATGATTTTGATGTCAATGTGATCAGAATCATATTCCGATACCCTTGGTGGGCTTCAATCATGATTTGATTGTTGTTTGCCGGGTTAATTATAGTTTTGTGTTATTGGTGTTTACAGTAGGTTCGTCTAATCTATGTCCTTAGAGATTTTGAGTCTTAATCTCATTTATCTTCGATTACGAACGTAATTCCGAGTACAACGACCTCATTATTGCGATGATTCGACGATAGTTATGGCCTAATCGTCCCCAGGTTCATATTGTTGACTATCTATGTTCATCCTAATTTTGACCTTGACTTTGTGAAGTCAAAGAACAAGTCTTAATTATGACCATTCGTTAGTCTTAGCTAATTGGGACTGTTTCGTGTCCAATTCGTTAAGATTTTACACGAACTAGCTAAGCGAATAAGATCTTACACGAATCAGATATGGATTCGCTTAAAATATAACGAACTAGAGTTTAGTTCGTCAAAATTAAATAGTAATTCGCTATGTTCAGTTCGTTAAGGTATTTACTTGATAGCGAATCGCCTGATTCGTTATCTTATTATAACGAATCAGTGTGATTCTCAACGAATGACATTTATTAAATAAATTAATTTTAATATTCCTTTAATTTAATTAAAGGATTTAAATCATCTATTACGCGTAACTAGAGTAATTACACATATCTTTTGATTATATATTTTGATATCTATTCTCATATTCGGTTTTATTTATACAGTAATACATGGTTGATCAAGAACAACAAAATCAACCACCACAAGAACAACCTCCACAAGGACAACCACAACAACACGATCAAGAAGTTGAAGTGATCTTATTGCCGTTTGATAAAAAGCACAACATTTGTGCTTATGTTGATCAAGATGTGACTGATTTCGAAACGTTTGGAGCTATGTTGACTTTCTTACGACGTTCAAAGATTCACTATGCAATTACTGCTAAACCTAAAGTGTATCTTAGTATAATCAGGCAATTTTGGAACACGGCGGAATATGTTGAGGCAGATAAATGGGTTCGAGCTACAATTAATCAGATTCCAATTATGATTGATGTTGAGGTCATTCGTCGGGTACTTCAATTTGACGATAATGATGATAACCCGAGTGAATTTGACAGGACATTTGTTAGAGGTTTGTTCACACGCTTGAACTATGGTGGTGATATTCGTAAATTTATGCTGAACAAGAATGGGTTGTGTCCACCATACAAGTATCTGTTGCATGTTCTACTTCATTGTATGAGTGGACGTCGCGGTGGGTTTGATGAGGGTAGACTAAGTTTGCAGTCGGCATTTGTTGCTCTAATCCTGAACAAGCCCTTCAACTACTCAGAACTCATCATTGATCATCTGAAAGAGCAGGTTCAGCAAACTCTACAGTCAAAGAAGTTCTTGATGTACCCTCGCTTTTTGCAGCTAATTATTCAAGATTTGATTCCGAATTTGGTGATTGATCGAACGTTGGTGAACGATGTTCTTGATATGGAATATATGAAAGCTGAAACGGTACATCGTATGTTAATTTATAGAAAGGAAAAGCCACAGGACAAACGGATGATTGGTCATATAATCAATCCGGATTATGTATGTCCTTCTAATGAGCGTTGGATCCACGATGATTCGGATTCCGAGTGTGAAGGGGGAGAAGGTGGGAACAATGATGGTGGAGATGATGATGGTAATAATGATGGGAATGATGGTGCTGGTGGAGCTGGTGAACGAGCTCTTAAAGAACAACAAGATGCAGTCGATGCTGCTCTAGCAGCCACCATGAAAGCTCAGCTGGAAAGAAAAAGAAAGGGTAAAGCTGTAGCTACTGATGAACCATCAAAGAAGCCCCGTGTGTCTGCTAGGGCTGGGGTAATCATTGGAACCCCGCTACCACGTCAATCAACTCCTCAAAGCTCGGCGGTGCCGCTAACTACTAGCACTCCGATGCTTACTTTAACAACGACGTTGGTGTCACACGAGAGGCTCGGTCTTATTCCTCAAATGGCGTTAACCGAGATACCGAGACCTCCTGCAGCATTGTCTACAGTATCTTCTACTACATCAATGAGACCTCCTCCTCCTTCAACAACTACTCTTCCTCCACCTCCGCCTAGTGATGTCTCATTCATGAGAATTACTCGGCCTCAAGGACCTGTTCAACCTGTTCATCCATCCGTATACAACTTGCCACCAGGTCGTCAAACTGAAATGCTGCTAAATCTGCAACATCTATATGAAAATCAAATGGCAGCTGACCGTCAAACTCAAGAACGACTCATGGAGAATTAACGACGAATGATGAGTTATATTTCTTTCTGTCAGAAGGAGACTAAGTCGTTGCGTACGATTGTTGAGTCTCAGGAGGTGAAATTAAAGGAACAAGAAGAGTTGATTTTACAATTAACTTGTAAAGAAAATGCCCTCAAGAAACTCAAGAATGACGATGATGATCCTGACGAGTCTGATGCAGGAGGTGAGCCTAAACAATCGCATGGTTCATCCTCTGGTGCAGGTGTTAGTGGCGGTGATGATTCGAGCAAGCAGATAATTATTTATCAAGATCCAACAGCTGCCAAGCCAATTGAAATGATTGTAGCTAACACAGTGATATTTGTTGATGAATCAGGGGTGGTTCGTAGTGTGGTAAACAGAGATGAGATAGTGGTTGGTGAGTTTGTGGTTAGATCCTTGACACGGGAGCAGATTTCTATTCTGCTTGGGCTGAATGACGATCAGTTGACTGCTTTAGAGACTGAGCCTGATGTCGAAGTGATAACTGAGGAGGAATTGGAAGTTGATCCGTTGTTTATGAATACGGATTTTGTTTATGAGGATGAAGAGATTGAGATGGAGGATGTGACAGCTGAAGAGTACCCGGACTTGTATCAACACGCAAACGTTGATCAAGGTGCTCCGGTATTTCATGAAAAAGTAATTATAGAGACTGAGGATGAATTGGAAAAGGTTGTGCAGCGAATAGTATCCTCACTCAAAGAAGTGATTGATGAGAACGTAAAAAGATGGTTCAAATGTCATAAAGTGGGTAAAATCATCAGTGCTTATCGTTATGTAGATCAAGAAAGAAAAGATACTGCTGCTTGGGTTTAGGCTAATCAGGTGACTACCTTCAATACTGTTTCAAAGGTACACGGTGATATTGTTTCATGGGCTTATGATTCTGACCTTAAAGTATGTATAGTCAAGTGGGAAAAGGGTGTCCAGTATTACGAGAGGATAATGGATGTTTTAACTCTACCGCGTTGGGATGTACGTACCCTCGCGAGACGTCCATTTATCAATCGTGGGGGTTACCGAACGGCTGAGTGGTTTGATCAACACTTACTGTTCGAGGTCAATCATGGTTTCAAATTCTTCAAGCCCCAGGTCCTAAGACATAAGCACATTGACGAGATTGATCCAAGGACCGGCTGGAAGAAACTTGTCTTGAAAGTGAAGCCGCCAAAGACAATGAAAAAGGTTCCTGTGAAGACAATGCCTCACGATATTTATCTGTGTTTCAACCGTTGGTACTATGACAATCGTACTGGCGAGGCCGTTATTGTTCGTGGTCGAGGACTGCAGACCGAGCTCATCAAGATAATCGACCCGATGTGGTTGGTTAATTTATCAGAGACAGACAATGATGTGCTATATATGAAGCAGATTTTGATCGAGCGCCAAGAAGATTACGACCTGGCTATGCAATTCCAACGAGTCGTTCGTGTGTGTCATGAACATGGAATTCATAGTTGCAGAGACTGGCAGTCCAAGCGCTTCAAATAAGTTAAAGACAAAGAGCTCAAGACAAGGGGGTGTCTGTTAGTGCACGGTTTTGCGTCTAGAGTCTTTGTATTTATCGTTAATGTTTTATTTATTAATTAATGTAATATTTAATGTTTATTATTAACTAGTTCGTTAAGGTTAAGTCTAGTTCGCTAGGGATGTTAGCGAACTAAGACATTATAATGTATTCCCTCCTGATTCGTTAGGGGATGTTAACGAATCAGGGGGTGGTTTGTTATGTTAATTTATGTAACGAAGGGGAAGCTGGTTCGCTAGGGGATGTTAGCGAACCAGGTCACCTTCTATATATAGTGAACTACTGTTCACTTTAATTAAGAGTTGAGAAAAAGAGTTTTTGAGTAATTGCTCTCTCTCAAGCTTCACCTTAACATTATTCGTCTAATATATTGATAATATACACACATACATAACATTAAATCAAGGTTAATTATGAGCTAGATCCTTAGGTGTTCTAATCGGATATTCACAGATCTGAGATTTGTTATTGTTATCGATTGCTAATCCGGGAACCAACATTTTTCAGTATTTAAACATCCCTAACTTTAACATAAACACACCCTGCTGCCACCAGACGATTTGGAGGTTTAGAGAGCATATTTTCGAGTCTTGTGGTTATTTTGAAGGCATGAGAACATCCGGTGAAGAGCTTTACGTTCAAGATCGAAGACTAAGGATTTTAGCCTTTAATCTTTCGTTTCTCATTATTTAACATTGTTTTCAGTTTTAATTGTTTTGTTTGATTTAGATTACACGATGCTAGGCTAAACTACCTAGGTCGTGATAAACCTTTGTTCGGTTTGATTTGATTAGAAATTCTTTTCGTTATGGATTTTATGTTTTAAGTAAACTGTTGAGTTTGAATTAATTGATGCGTATGATTGCTTGGTTTTATTTATATTGTTTCACATTACCCTTGGTGATTGTTTCATAGGATAGTGTTTTGTTAGGTCATTTACTGTGTGTTATTGACTAGTTTATGATTGATATGCATTAAGATCGTAGAAACAATAAAACAAATTAAATAGATAAAAGTGAGCTGCTAGCCTAGAAAGCTGTAAGGTGATAGGTTATTGATAGATCTTTGTTGGTCAAGATTACTAGATTTAGTTCTTCGTAAGGAGTCCGTCTAGGTATGATTGTCAGCTTAGTCTATTAAGTCAATTGAGTCTTCTTAGCTATCTTTGATTTCCGCGCTGTAAGGTAGGATTTCGTCATAAAGATACTTAGACATAAATTATTAAATAATGGTAAAGAAGTTTAATTCATAAAACTGGTGAGTCTTAAAACTTGTTAGAAATCTAAAGGTGTCTTATTGAAGGTCAAGGGTCCTATTCAGATTTTCTGCCAATGGTCTATTTTACGATCCCAATTCCATAACTTAAGTTTCTCATTTGATTGATTGCGGTAACATTGGGAATTCTAGCCTAGGTAGTTATTTTCATCATCTGAGTTAATCTAAGTGTTTTAATAGTTTATTATATTTTATTTAATTTGGGTTAAGTTTATAATATTTAATTAATTATGTTTTAAGTAATGATTATGTTTTATTGTATTTTAATCAATTAGGGTTAAACACTATTATTAAATAGTCATGTCTTGTAGTTGAGTCTAATTAGCTAGTATACATAATTTATAGAGTCTCGTGTGTTCTATATCCGGACATACTTAGCTGTACTAGAGTCGACCGGTACACTTGTCAGTTAGTAGTTTAAGTTAACTTTAAGAGTCTAGAGTATTACTTAGTGTCTAGTTTAGCGTAATTTTAGTTAATAAATTATTTGACTACTTTTAGCACATCATACGGCATGCACCTACTTATGCGTTACATATCTTATACATACACGCTATATACATATACGCTACATACATATACGGACTACATGTACGCCTTATACATATGCCCTACATACATACCCGCCATATACATATACGCCACGTATATACACGTCTTGCATATACTTATAGGTTGGTCTATCTTATACGCTTATCATACTTATACACTGGATATACTTATACGCCGTATGCAGACCAACTTTATCTTTACGCGTTTTTGGGATTTTTATTTGATTCCGGCGCCGTCAGCCGCCATTAACTACCATGGTTGGTCAGGGTTTGATCGTTATAGTCTGGGTAGCTTCGGGGTGTCCAGATCTGAGCTAAGGTCGTTTATGGATGATTAAACACCCGAATAAAGCTAGATCTAGATCCAAACGACTCATACGACATCACGGGGCTGCGGTGTCGGGTTCTAATAGGTTGGGTCAGCTGAGATAAATGATTTCTCACCTTCGGTTAGTCTCGAATCATTGAATATAGTAGGGTGGAGAGTGTTTGGCTTAAGTGTGTATTTTTTATGGTGTAGGCTATGGTGTAGAATGGATGAAAATGGAAAGAATTAGGGTTTAAGTGGTATTTAAACTCATTAAGCCCATGGACCTTAAGCTCATCTTTCCTTTTTAGTCCATAATTAATTAATGCCCACCATCCATTTTATCTTATTATTTTATTACTAACTCTACTAACTCAAATGAATTCCTCCAACGAAACTTATATATTAATATTATTTCAGGATGTTACAGGTTCGAAAACTCTCATTAAGTTCTCCAGGAAAGTAAACACGTCCCGTGGTTGATTGAGATTTATACGAATTACTTTCCTTAGACAAGAGACTCGATTACCGATGTTGTCACCCTTCCGGTTACTACATGCAAGTCATGTTTTTCTGGATTAATTATTTACATTTATCTTTTATATAAAAAAATTAACGTTTCTTCCTTTAGAAAAGCGCCAATTGACAATAACCTTTGCATGAAAACCTTTACGTTTCTTAATAATAAATAAACGTCTATTTTTGTAAACCTTTATATATAAAGAGCTTAAATGTATCTATAAACTTTCCAAGGTTTAGGCTATACCATCGACTATGATCTAAGCTATGAGTTGCAATATCTTAACAAAACTCTTACCTTAAAATTGGTATAACGCTTAAAGACGAACGAGCATTACTTCGACTATACGTAGGGTGTTGGGGAATGGAACGTCGAACTCTATAGTAGCATCGGGACTTCAACTCGGTGGCACGAACTTCGGGAAAGTGAAAGTGGTTAGGTGTTTTGGATGCCACAATTGAGGAGCCCATGATCACTATTTATAGCAATCCTCGGTCAGACCCTTACTCACCACCACGCGACATGTTTCATTCTTGATAGTGAGTCGTTCCATACGTTGTTGACATGTGGCATTCATATTGATTAGTCATTAGTGACATGTCACTTTGTGAGGGTATGAGCTGTTTTGTGTTGGCATGTGTCATTTGTGTTTCCACCTTGTGACATGTGTCTTCTCATAGTGATTAATCACAGGGCACATGTCGCTACCCTAAATCTTTAGCTAAATGACTAACTAGTCTCTCAACTTCCTAAATTGACAAAATTGTTATGGATATTTTCGAGATGTTGCATCCTCCCCACCATGGAATGAATCTCGTCTTCAAGATTCGTTATATTGGTTTTGAATATTTAACATGTACAAATTTAAAGTTCTAGTTATTAACCATACATCTTTATATGATGAAGTTATTCAATTGTCTATAATATCGTAAGTATAGTGGTCAGTTGTGTTTAACTATCTACCTTACCTTTTCTATTCTAAAAATTATTTATGTTAATTAGGCTGTATCTTGACTTCAGCCAATCAAATCCTTTCAATTTATTCACCTTGATAAATTTTTAGGATACTAATACTGAAGAATTGTTATTCTTTTCTCCATGAACTTGGTAGTCTTTGGTGGACTCCTTCTGTTTCTTTTCATCAATTACTTCTTTTGAACTCTCGAAGTTCATATAATTGATTTTTTTGAAAAAGACATGTTGATATGCTTAGTTTAATTCATCCTTTTCTTTATCTTCATTTTCTGAAGAATTTGGACTATATTAAACCTACATTATCTTGTATTTTGTATATTTTTCAAAATTGTGATTTAACTGTCTCTTTGATAATTTTAAGCATTCTTGTGTAAAGAGACGACCTGTATGCTAATATATTTCTTTCTTAGAGATTTAAATACATTTTTTTATCATTTGCGAAACTTCTTGTTTAAAAACGAGTTTACAAATGGTTTACAAGATTTAACTAAACTATTAGTTATTTCTAATGCCTTCGGACCTTGAACATTCATTTTGTATTCTCTTATCTGATTCTATTCTTGATTTTCGGATGCATCTTGTATGTTTAACATATTTATCTAGCATTTCCTTTCTTAGTACCTCTTCCTCCTGCGTTGCTTATCTTCTTTTGACATTCTTTGCTGAAATCTCCTTTTTCTCCACAACTAAAGCACACAACTGTTTTCCTCCTGTAGTAATCTTCTGAATGACCGATCTTATTGCTGATGGTACATGTTATCAATAGATTGATGTTGGGAATATTAGTTGATCATAAAAATTTTTCATGGTGTCTTCGGCCACAACTTGGGCAGATTGGTGTGGCGAATTTGAATGACCCTTCCTCCTTTTCTTTGTTTATTCACTATTTTCTTTCCCTCAGATTCTTCTTTCTTCCCCTTACCTTTCTTGTCTTCTTCTTGGTTTTTAATAAGAACATTCATGAGATAACCGGCTAATTCCATGGCTGAATAAGCGGTTTGATGCAAATGAGACCTCACCATGTCTCTAATTTCCCGAGGTAAACGCCAAATATAGCGGGTTACTTATTTGGATTCAGGTGTTACCAAATGTGGTACTAATCTACAATACTCTTGGAACTAAGTATTGTAGTCCTCAAGATTTGTTCCATCCACCTTTTGGTTCAAAAACTTGGTTTGTATAAGTTCGGTTTCGTGCATGAAACAATAATTTTGTAACACAAGTTCTTTTAATGCTTCCCATTTCAATTGATACAAGGTTTCTCTACCCTTTGACATGATTAGGGTATTCCACCATTCTAAAGCTTCGCCCTTAAATTTTTGAGATGCGTACTGAAACTTTTGAATCTCAGTAGATTGGCTAATGATGACGATGGACTCTATCTCCTCAAGCCATCATAAAGATGTTATGGCACCTTTGTTGCCATAGAATTATTTTGGTCCATAGGCTTTGAAGTTCTTGAAACTACCGCCATGGATTACTAACTATTTCATGAATTTACGGCTAAATTTTCAATCAGCGTTTAAATAATGAACGCTTTCATCTTGATGAGAAGGATTTAGGTAACGATGAGTTCTAACAGTCTTGTTTGAATTATGAGATTTACTTTTATGTGACTCTCCTTTCATTGCATTGATGAGAGGAGTCATTGAGTTACGAATTATCTCTTGCAATTTGACCAACTACTACTCAAGAATCCCCTGTGCAGGTTCGGATATGTCCATGTTGCTACATTGAATTGAAACTTTGTCATTATTTTCTATATTGTTTGGGTTTAACATCCTGAAAACATAATAGACTTAGTATGAAAGAAAACTTTCATTTATGATAACAGAATGTTTGCAAGAACTGCATGAAACTTAAACAAACGATACGAGTTCAAAAGTTCTATTTGTCTGTTTAACGATTGCGTCGTATATTGAGAGAATTTCTTTTTGACTTTTCCTTTTCTTTTCTCTGACCTCAACTAACTTTTTCTTGAGGTTATCTATTTCATTTAAAGCATGATCCAAATTTTTTCCCTTTTGATTGAGAAATGATGTTAAGATAATCGTAAAAGACGATAGATCCATATATCTCATCATTATTGTATTATTTTTGGAATATCCTTGTTCTGGAGTGATTTTCTTAATTTCCCGATTGACTATTCTTGAAATACTAGTACATACCTTGTTTATAGGTAGACCATGAGAATTCCTCTAATTCTCTCTCTCTCTCTCTCTCTCGACCTATTTTATTTTGAATACGTTGAAAAATCATCTTTTAGATTTTTATCCACCTAGACTTTTCCTATTCTCATTACTGATTTTATCTCACTTCCAGATTTACTGGAAGAATTACTCTGCAGGTTTGTACTATCCTCTCTTGGAATAAACTTTAAAGATATGTTTAATATTTCGAGGAAAATCAAACATATCTTTTATTTATGTTGTAGTTGCAAGAGTACATAACATTACTACATATATACTATTTACAATTGTTTATTGTCTATTTTTTCCAACAAACAATCAATTTTTTGACCTTGTTGTCCATCTTGGTGTTTTCGTTTGTCTCCTTTTCTTTTTGTTTCTCTTCGGTTTCCAATTCTTTCTTAAGCATTACTTCTGCTATCTTGGTAACACTGACTTCATAATAAGTTGAATCATCTTCAATGTTGTACATTCCTTCTGAGGAGATATAGGCCATTAAATAGCGTTAACTTTGAGTGTGATCAAAGTAAGGATCTTGGATTGCTAGAAAATATTCCTGCCATGAGGATATCTCTAGATTGGTCATTACTTATTCGCCTTTTGACATCATTCGTTTCTTGGATCCACTTGGTCATATTCCATAATATTCTGGTTGTACTTTCAGAACTAATGGGGTCTTAGTGTCAAATGAATTCGAATCTTCCTCCATTATTGTTTGATAGGAATCTTCATCACTGTACATACGAACTGGAAGTAAAGCTATTCCCATATATGTTAAGTCAAGATTTGACCCAAAACTGACTAAAAGGAATATTGGAATCTTCTCAACCTCCTCAGATATTGATAAGTATGAAGCCAGGCACACCTAAGACATCCGAGCAAGGTTTTACTTTGCCGGGCATGATATTTTGCCTTTCGGGCAAGGTTACCTTCTTGATGTCTTCTTTAGAGGATATCCGGGCAGGGTTCACACTTTAGTGTTAACCAGGTAGGGTTCACTAGTTAGTGTATATCCGGGAAAGGTTCTCTATGTCAAGCAAGTTTGTTCTTCATAGCCGAGTAAGGTTCACTTCAGAGTAAGCTATTGGCTAACCAATCTCTTGAAGCCAAGTGATTGGAAGATCGGGCAAGGTATTCTTTAATAATAATACAGTGGTCCAGGTAAGCTTGATGTTTAATGAAATATCTCAAGTAACATCAGGCAGGGTTCAACTCAAGCAAGGTACATTGATCCCAAGCACACTTTGCTAATAAGCTTATTCCAAGCAAGGAGTTGATGGAACCATTGAAGAACAAGGTTGCTAGTAAGGTTATGTCGGGCAAAGTCTGATATAATCAAGAAGATTGAAGTCTGCTTGGTGAGTATTTTCCTTTGGAAAATACTCCAAGTAAAGCATACCCGGAAAATTGTTCCCGGGCACACTTCAAGGTTACCAAGTCTAACAAAGAAGGCTTAGCACAAAGTCTACTCGGAGAAGTTTACTTCTACAAAGCCTACCTGGAAGACTTGTTTTACACTTAGGATAATTATGAATATGTAATTTGAATATCTACGTTGTATTTAGGGTTTCTAGAAGGAATGACAGCTGTCCTTGGTTGTCAGGCCTATAAAAGGAATATTTAGGGCACACCTTAAGGATAGCGGCTGAATACGAAAATAGAATGAATATTTGTTAAGTGACGGCCGTTCTTAGAATTGTACAGACAAACTTTCCCGTCAAGAAACCCTAGATATATTATCATTTGTATGATTAACTTTATATAAATGGAAATCTTTTGAGTGAATCTTTTGTGTTAGTTAACTTTGTTTGATTGCTCAGCAACCAAATCGTTTGTTATTGATTCCGCCTTTATCAAATGGTTTTCTTTCTAAATATAGCAACCCGTCATTAACTCTCTTGTCAACACATTATTGTGTAAGTTATGACTTAATTTGTTAACTATCTACCTACAATCGGGGACCTGACAAGTGGTATCAGAGTTGGTCACTGCTATTTTAGTAAGAAATCGTTGCTGATTGAAGATTTGAAGAACAATGACGTAAGCAAAACACTGTTCCATTAAAGAGTGATGTCAGCTGCTCTGTTCTTCATTTCAGTCCAGATCTACATATTTCCGGTGTTTTCTCTTCCATTTTTGAATTAAAGTTTAAGTCTTTATTTCTTAATCTTGCTCTAATCGAACCAGAATCATCAGATCTGTAGATCCGGTTCTCAGATCTGATAATTTTCCAAACCTTGTTTTTACTGATTAACTGTTTTTGATTTTCAAAATGTCTGGTTACGAAGAACAAGAAGTGTCTACTAATAAGAATCCTTGACTATATGGACAGGAAAACTTCACAAAATGGAAGGTCTTATTTGAAGCAGCCGTTTGCTATAATGATGTGGATATGTGGAAGTCAATCAAGAATGGTCCACAAGACACTACTGAAGGTGCTATTGCAACTCCTGCTGTGAGAGACAGAATGAGGAAAGTGGATGACAGGGCATTTGCCATGATAAAGCTAGGGCTGTCATGAGAAATACTGACCAAGGTTGCACATCACACAACAGCTAAGGCCATGTATGATGCAATCCTTGAAATGTTTGAGGGGAACACTAAATTGAAGAACATCAAAAAGCGGAGGCTCAAGCAACAGTTAGAGAGACTTAAATACAAGGATGGAGAGAGATTGAAGTCAATTCTGGAAAGATTCTTAGCAATTGTGAGTGAGTTGAGAACCACTGACTATGTCATGACTTATTTTGATCTGAACACCAAGCTGCTTAACTCAATGCCTAAGGAATGGTACACGGCCTGCAAATTCATCCTCCAAAAGCCCAATTTCAATAATCTGAAAGTGGATGATGTAGTGTGCTTCCTTCAGGCTGCAGAAATTGAAATGATTGAAAATGAAATGATTAAAGAAGAGAAGCCATGTTTCCAGGTCACTAATGCTCTCATTGCACCAATGGGCAACTTGACAACCAAAAATCAACAATAGATTCCTATAATTGAAGAACCAGTTGAGAATGGTGTGGATACACCTAAATCTTTTGTTGGTGGTAGTACAAGTCATCAAGGAAACCAGCAAAGGTTCACTGTCCAACTGATGGATGATACTGATTCTGCCTCAATGGCTAGTGGACATATACCTTACACTGGTGGAGGAAGTGGCCAAGGAAGTGAAACACAGGCTTTGCTCTCTATGTTTACTGAATCATACAATGCTTTTGTAGCAAAAAATCGGATTCATACAAGTGTCATCCAGGATGACTTTGAATAGATAGATTTTGATGATTTGGAAGACATGGATTTGAAATGGCAAGCAGCCATTTGGTACTTAGAAGCAAAAGGCTATACAACAGGACTGGTAGATCACTTCTATCAGGGCCAAATGAAAGAATTGGTTTAGATAAGTCAAAAGCCATTTGCTATAACTGTCAACAGCCTGGTCATTTTGTCAGAGAATGCAACATGCCAAGAAACTACCAGATGAATCAATACCAAAACCAGTCAAGAAATCAGCAGCATCAATATCAACAGAATTAGCAAAGAAACAACAATCCCAACAACTTCAATAACTTCCAACTTCAACAACTTTCAACAGCCTCAAATGAATAATAATCATCAAGTTGTGCCTCAGAATCAAAACTTTCAAAGAAACAACAATCAACACCTTCAAACTATTCCAAACAACTCGATCCTAACTAATCAAAATCAACCTAGAAAACAAGGAATGTGGCTGTTACCACATACCATGTGGGTAGTTTTGACTAGAGCAATCATGAATAAGACATTTCTGATGATATCAAGAGGGCAAATGTGGCATTTAAGGCATTGATTGACAGAGAAGCTGGATCATCATCTCAGGTACACTCTGCTCCTACTATTGATTTGAATGAAATAATCAATGAATTGAAAACAAAAGTAGGAAAGCTGAAAATTGAGTGTTTTAGGAAGCAAAGTATCATCAATTGATATGAGGCACGTGAGTTGATACGTGAAGAAAAGATTAAAAGTTTAGAAGAAGACTGCATAAGTAGTTACAGAGCTCAGAAAAGATACACCACTGAGATTGATGGATTGAAGAAGATGATTGTTGAAGAAAAGGTGCAGAACACAAAACTACAGATTGAAAATGAATTTCTGAAGAACTTAGTTTCCACTAGAAACATATGTGGTATCCTAAACCAAGTAAGTGAGAAATACAAATACAAAGCAATACCACCACCATTCAACGTCAACTTTAGCCAAAGGTTGATAAAGAGAAAAGAGATGCATACCTGCAACAATTCGGAGATGTTTTTCATGACAAGGAAGAATTTGTTGATTTGTACAAAAATGTTGAGGTAAATGCAGAAGATGAGTTTGTGGTTAAGGAAGAAGTGAAAGAAGAAAAATCAATTGGTGTACAAGTCTCTGAAGATGACTTTGATTCTGATTATCTTAATCAAGATGATTTGAGTGAATTGAGTGATCAAATAACTGAAGAAGAGATCAAGGCTGCTGATAGAGGAAAAAGAGTGAAGAAACCTGAATCAATTGACAAACTTCCATTGTATCCACCAGTCACACCAAGAATGAAAAATCAAAATGAAAGAATGAAAAGAGAACATGTGTCTTTTGACATTTGTGAAAGGAAAAATGATAAGCTACAATGCAGTGATGCCTCCAAGCAAAGCTGTGTTGGAAAGGATAAAGCAAAACAACAAGAAAAAGGTGACTAAAACTGTTGATGTTGAAAATTTTATTCCAGTTTACCCTATTTTCTCTAGTCATGAGGTGTTTGACATTGGAGAGGTGGAAACCATGGAATAATATGAGAAAAGACAGTCAAGACACATAGAAAGTCAAGATGAGGAACCTATGATTATGGAAAAGATTATCTTTGTCAAGAGTAAACTTGAAAGACAAGACATCAAAATTGAAGAATTGGTTCCTTTTTAAATTGATTATGATGGTCTGAAGACTCAGAAGACTCTTGGAGTATCACCTAAACCAAGTGAAAGATTCAAGAAACCTAATGAACATGAAAGATACAAGGGAAAGGTTTGGTGCAAGAAGTGTGATGAGTATGGTCATCACACAGACTCATGTAATGAAAGATTCAACTTCAAACACTTTCATGTCCCAGATGAAACAAAGTATGGCCAAAACTTTGTTTTGTACAAGCAAAAGTATAATGCATACCTGGGAAAAGGAAGAGTCTGTGGAAATGACACCACAAGTAAAGATAAGTTGAAATCAGCTGAAGAGACAAGAAATGAGAAGAATACTGAATTCAAAACAAAGAAACAAGTGACTAAATCAGTAAGAAAAAGTGTGTCTCCTAAGAAACATGAGAAAGCTGTCAAAAAGAACCTTCAACCTTTGAGAATCAGCTCCAAACAAGATACACAATCAGTCAATTCTGATGGATCTCAAGTTTCACCTAGCAGTGAAAAGACAAGGAACAAAGGTGTCTTTTCAAGAAAGAAACCAACTGAACTAACAGGTGATGAGAATTTTTTGTTAAAGCATGGATATGAACCTGAAGGATTCCTTTGGAAACCTCAGGTTGAGACTAAGATGGATAGAACTGCTGATGTATGAGAATACTTAGAAAGAAAAGATTATGTAGTTCAAGAGTATTACAATGCACTAGAAGAATCCCAAGTTACAACCTCATTTGTTAAAACTCCAAGAGAGTGTGGTTATGAAACTGACAACTCAGATACTATTGAAGTCACTCATGAAAATCCTGAACCAAAAACACTCACTTTCACTGCTGCCACTGAAATTGAAACTGATGAGCTGGAAGTTGAAATAGCTTGCACTTCATCAGTCAACTAATCAAACTCTTTCTTTTGTGCAAGAACAGTCCACTCCACTTAATGACATATGGTACATGGATAGTGGACGTTCTAGGAACATGACTTGTGACAGGAGGTCACTGGTTAATTATGAAGAAAAGTTTGAAGGCCCTGTGGCATTTGGAAGTGATGAGAATGGAGGAAAGATTGTTGGAATGGAATTTTAACAAATGGAAAGGTTTCATTTGACAACGTGTTTCATGTTGAAGGACTCCAATATAATCTGCTTAGTATATCACAAATGTGTGATAAGGGTTACAAAGTTGGTTTTGATGACTCATGCTATTTCATCTTAAAACCTGAATTTGTAATCCCACCTGAAATGATTATGATGATGGCCCCAAGAAATGACAACCTATATGAGTTAAATATGAAATAAGCTTTTTCAAGAAGAGGTACATGTTTTGTTTCTAAAGCCACTGAAAATGAGTCAAAATTGTGGCACAAGAAACTATGTCATGTGAATCTGAAGAACATGAACAAACTTGTTAAGGGTGAGCATGTCACTGGCTTACCTACAAGAGAGTTCAAACTGGATAATCATTGCAGTTCTTGCTAGAAAGACAAGAAACACAAATCCTCTCATAAGACAAAGATTATCAACTCAATTGATCATGTATTCAAATTGCTTCACATGGATCTGTTTGGTCCTGTGAGTGTGCCAAGTATCGAAAAGAAAAGATATTGTCTTGTGATCATTGAAGATTACTCAAGATACACTTGGGTTTATTTTCTAAGTACAAAGGATGAGACTGCTGAGCTAATTAAGGGATGTGTAACAATGATTGAGAACAAACTAAATAAGAAAGTTAAAACAATGAGAAGTGATAATGGAACTGAGTTCAAAAATGGAGTCATGGAAGAATTCTCTACAGAAAAGGGAATATTTCAGCAATTCTCAGCTCCTAGAACTCCTGAACAAAATGGTATTGTAGAAAGAAGAAACATGACACTTATTGAAGCTGCAAGAACCATGATAGCATATGCAAATCTACCAGTTATATTTTGGGCTGAAGCCATTAATGTTGCCTGCTATGTTCAGAACAGGGTACTTGTTAACAAAAGGCATAACAAGACACCATATGAAATTTTCTATAATAGAAATCCTCATATAAAGTTTTTAAAGCCCTTTGGATGCAAATGTTTTCTTCAAAACACCAGGGATTACTTAAACAAGTTTCAAACAAAATCCTTCGATTGCTTCTTTGTTGGTTACTCTACACACTCAAAAGCATACAGAGTATATGTGAAAGAACATATGAGTGTAATTGAATCATCTGACATTGTCTTTATTGAAAATCAGTAAAACACAGTTGATGGTGCAACATGGCTGTTAGATCATGAGAAATTGATAAGGTCTTTCAAGATTTATCCTGAAGACTTTGATGATTCATTTTACAAGACCACTGTGATTGAAAAGAAAAGTGGGAAGACATTAGACTTGGAGAAGTTACGGAAGAAGGTTTCTAATAAGGAAAAGGAATATACATTTGTAAAGGGTCCCTCAAGTGATACTATTGAACAAGTTCAAGACAATGATTAAGGAAACGATCATAGTCCAGAACAAGATCATGCAGATGTTCATCAAGACAATCAGGAAGTGCAAAATGATCAAGGTTAGAATGAGGAGAACCCAAGCAACCAAACCAATGAAGAAGAAGTTGTATCAACAGCAAGATTTCGACATTTGTTTGAAAGAATGAATATTGGAAACAATGGTGCATCTACCTCAAGACAATACAATGAAGAAGCACCAGAGTTTCATGATGCTGAAACAGAATTGATCATTGAAGAACCATAACTCAATGAATCAAATCTTGACACAAATATGTTTGCAGATATGATAGTTCAAACTCCTTATGTTGAAAAGAATCATCATTCTGAAAACATCACTGGTGATCTACATGAAAGAGTTACAATAAGTCATTCTGAATATGCAAACATCTGTTTATACTCCTGCTTTCTATCCCAAATAGAACCAAAGAATATTGTTCAAGCTTTAAAGGACAACAGTTGGGTAGAAGCAATGCAAGAGGAGTTGGCTCAATTCAGAGATCTACATGTTTTGGATCTTGTTGATAGGCCAAGAATCAAGTTTGCAATTGGAACAGAATGGGTTTTTAGAAACAAAAGGGATGAGAGGGGTTTGGTGATTAAGAACAAAGCTAGACTTGTGGCACTGGGATGTCTTCAAGAAGAAGGAATAGACTTTGAGGAAGTCTTTGCACCAGTTGCAAGACTTGAGGCAATCAGGATCTTTCTTGCATATGCTGCCTCAATGAACATTAGGGTGTTCCAGCTTGATGTCAAGTCTGCATTCCTAAATGTAAAGATTGATGAAGAGGTGAATGTTGTTCAACCTCCAATTTTTGAGGATCCAATGTATCCAAACAGGGTATATAAGCTAAACAAAGCCCTATATGGATTGCATTAGGCTCCTAGAGCATGGTATGATGAGCTGTCAAATCATCTTCTTGAAAATGGTTTCAAAAGGGGAGATATTGACAAGACTCTCTTCTACAAAAGAAAGGGATCAGACTTACTGCTGTTACAAGTCTATGTAGAAGATATCATCTTTGGTTCAACAAATGAACAAATGTGTATGGAGTTTGAAGGGGTAATGAAATCCTAATACAGCATGAGCTCTATGGGAGAAATGAACTTCTTTCTGGGATTGCAAGTTCAACAAAAAGCTGATGGGATTTTTATTTACCAAACAAATATATACAGGACATTTTGGATAAGTTCAAATGTCAAGAGTTCAAAACAGCTTCAACTCCAATGGACACAAAAGAAAAGATGACAGCTGATGAAAAGGGGGAGCCTGTGGATGAGCATGAATATAGAGCCAAAATTGGACCCTGATGTACCTAACTGCTACAAGACCTGACATTATGTTTGCTGTGTGTTTCTGTGCAAGATTCCAATCAAGTCCAAAAGTCTCCCACATGAATGCTGTCAAAAGAATTTTTAGATATTTGAAGGAAAGACCAGACTTAGGGATTTGGTATCCAAATAACCAATCTTTTGACCTCATTGCCTACACAGACAGCGATTATGATGGCTGCAACATGAGTAGGAAGTCAACTTCAGGTGGATGTCAATTTCGGGGAGACAGGCTGGTGTCATGGCAATGCAAAAAGCAGACCACTGTGTCCATATCAACTGCAGAAGCTGAATACATTGTTGCATCTGCTTGATATGCCCAAGTTCTCTGGATTCAGAACCAAATGCTGGATTATGGTTTGAATTTTCTGAACACTCCTATTTTTATTGATAATACTGCTGCATATTTTACTGTTAAAAATCTAGTTCAACATTCAAAGACTAAGCATATTGAAATCAGACATCACTTCATCAGTGATTGCAATGAAAAAGGGTTGATTGAGATGAAAAGAGTTGAGACAAGTGACAACTTGGCTGACCTATTCACCAAGCCACTTGACAGAACCAGATTCAACTTTCTTTTGAAATCCCTGGGGATGATCAACTCAGATGAGATCTGATTGAGGATATGTGCTTAGTGTGTGTCTCTATGTGGTAATTAATTATTTTTGATTGAGGTCACACACATTGAATGTTGGTTGAATATGTTAATTGCTTAGTGTTAACTGATATGTGTTATGTGATTATCTGTGTAACTTAGGTATCATTGATGCTTATGTTTGATTGTCAGTTAACTGTTTTTGATGTTATGATAAGTAATGTTTTATAGTGTTAAATTTTGATATTTTCTTGTCAGATGTCATGCTGATATGCTGTAACATCCTAAAATTTATAATGTTGAATAAAGAAAGTTACGTTTAGTGATTTCGCGTTATTAATTAATTAACATCGAGTAAAGAACGGATCATGGACTTAGACTAATTGAGATGAGTTAAATGAGAATGGGCCTTAGGTCCATGGGCTTTAAGGGATATAAATATCCCCTAAACCAACCTTAAACCCTAAACCATCATTCATTTCCATCTTATTCTCTAACACACTCAAAAACACACACACACACCACACACCGCCATATACGGCCGGCGGCCGAGGGAGAGAAACGAGCAAGATCCGAGAGAGAGTAAACGATTAGTTGTGATTAAAAAAGTTAAACGAGATCCAAACGAGCACAAAAGGTATGTTCTTGACCTTTAAAGTTTATGTTTTATTGAATGTCCTTGAGCTTAAAGATCCAAGCTTTATAGTTTACACGGGATATATATACGAACGAAATGGTTAGGGAACGTTAGTGGGTGATGACGAACCATAACAAGGGTATTAAAATCGCCAAAATGCGTGATAAAAACCAAACCCGTAGCGAACTGGGCAACTTCGCCTGCGAACTGGGCAACTTCGCCTTCAAAACGGTAACTTCGCCTTCAAAGCTTAACTTCGCCTTCAAGGCTTAACTTCACCTACGGCCAAGTTCGCCTAACTGATAACTTCGCCTAAAGCTAAGTTCGCTTAAGGTTTAACTTCGCCTAAAGTTAAGTTCGCTTAGAAAATAAATTAAAAACCTAATGGAAAATGTGTTAAGACAGTTAATGTAAATAAAATTTTTCCAAGCTCGACCCCAGCCAGGGGCTCTGCCCCTTGGACCCTGCTAGGGGCTGCCGCCCCTAGACCCCGCTGCCAGGGGCGCTGCCCCCGGACCCCCGTTCGTTGTGGGTACTAGTTAAGACTAGAAAGATGATATGAGAAGTGATAGTTAATTGATACGTATACTTGTTATACAGTCAGCCGTGCACAACTGAAGAAAGGGATTACGATTAACGGTGAACGTAACCGTGTTCAGGTGAGTTTCTAGCCCTAATTATGTGTCATGTTTTCGGGGCTGTGTGCATACTCAATATGTTTGTTAATACGCTTATCCTAAGAGATAAGTGTATGCCTTATGTGAATAATGTGAAATGTATGAATGATGGCTTGACGGTACGTGAACGATCTTCGGATATTGCACGTACTGTCAGGTTGTAACGCTAAGTATAAGGTAAGTATGATATGTATGCTTATGTGTACGAATGTGATAAAGTTAATAAAAGCAGGAAAGGATGGATGTACGGTAACGAAGAGGGAATCGAACCCTACTAATATTCGAGATCTAGGGAACCGAACCCTACTAATATTCGAGGAAAGAGGGAACCGAGCCCTAATAATACAAAGGAAAGAGGGTACCGAGCCCTAATAATACTCGAGGAAGGAGGGTACCGAGCCCTAATAATACTCGAGGAAGGAGGGTACCGAGCCCTAATAATACTCGAGGAATGTAGGGCGTAATGCTCTTTACAACGTAAGATATGAAAGTAAGTTAATACAAAAGAAAGTATGAAAGTATGAAAGTATGAATGAAAGAATATAAGTTATGTGTATTGCATAGTGTATGATTAACTAGAACTCACTAAGCGTAGCTGACTTTTAGTATGCACGCAGGTGAGTAGGATGAGGCAGCTCGATTGAGGAGACACGTGGCACTGAATAAGAGGCTGGCATCGGAAGACTCAAGACGTTTAAGTTTAATGTTTCGTTTATTTTGAAAGACAAAATGATGTTTTAAGACAAGACGTGTTTTATTATGAAATTTTTTATGAAAGCTTTTATATTCCGCGAATGTTTTAATTAACTCTGATATTTAGAACTGCGTTTATGAGTAAATCCAACACGAAAGTAGGGCTACCGGTAACGGGGCCTTACAAGTTGGTATCAGAGCAAAGTTCGAGAGATTTAAGCATCCTATATGCTTAGACTCGAACAGAGAATGGGGTTTAAGTAAGAAAAGAAAGAAGATGCCAGTTCAAGAATGCCATGTGTCGCTCAAGCAAGATCAGTAAAGGTAAAGTGTATGATTAAATGATATATGTTAATGAGAAAGAAAAGATATGTGAATGGCAGGGATAGGAATAATTGATTGTTTGATTTGACTAACTGCTTAAGTAGAACCAGCACAAATAGACTCATAAAGGGAAGTGTATAGGACACGGAAAGTAACGTGATCAGCTAATCACAGCTGGCCACTGTTATTACCTGTTAGCCTTACTATCCTTGTACTAAATAGTTCCTTGAGTGATGATGTTTGTGTTTTCCCTTTTAGAATACGATGGCTGGAGCTGGAGACATTGTTGGAGCTGGAGGTCGCACTGGACGACGCGGCAGGCCTCGTCGTGTCCAGCAACCTTCGGTTGAGACAGCTTCCAACACCGAAGCTGAAGGAAGCGCAGCTGGAAGAAACCCGGAAAACAATGAAGGAGTTCAACTGGATCCCGCAATTCAAGCAGCTATTGTTCAAGCTGTAGCCACTGCTGTGAAGAATATTACTCCGGGAGGGTCTGCTGGAAGCCGTGAAAGAACTGTTGAAGGGGCAGGTGGGAATGGTAGGAAAGATGATGAGAGGGAAAAGGGTGATTCAAATGAGGTGAGGTCTGTGAAAGTTGATGATAGGAAGAGGGGCCGAGGCGGTTGCAACTATAAGTCCTTCAAAGGTTGTGACCCGCCTATGCTGACTGGTTTAGGAGACGCAATCGCTACTCTTCAGTGGATAACCGCCATGGATAAAATTATCCGAATCAGCGAGTGTCGTCCTGACCAAGATGTCGGTTATGCCACCCAATCATTTAAAGATGAGGCTATGTATTGGTGGGAGAGTGTGGAGCAGAGGAAGACCCGTGAAGAGATCAAAGAGATGAAGTGGGACGATCTGAAGGAGTTAGTGATGATGAAGTTCTGTGCTGACGCCGAGGTTGAAAGGGCGGAGATGAAGTTCCTGAACTTGAAAGCTGGGACAATGACACATCGTGAGTACACCACCGAGTTCAATCGAATGTCTAGGTTGGTGCCCGATATGGTCAACACTGAGGCTAAGAGAATCAAGTGTTACGTGAGGGGATTACCATAGAGAGTCCGCATGTTAGTCAGGACAAGTAAACCTGCTACTTTCGATTCTGCTGTCGAACTCGCAGAAATGGTCTATGCAGACTTGGCTGCGGATGATGTGGTGGTGGGAGACGAGAAGAAAGAGAAGAAATGGGTCGCTCCTGCTAAACGACCCGGTACCCAGATGTGGAACCCTAAGAACAAACAGCCGAGAGTTTGGGAGAACAGGTCGTGCAAGACTTGTGGCAAGGCACATAGTGGTGAGTGTAGGTGGGGAAAGGGTTCGGATACATGTCATAAGTGTGGAAAGATGCATGCCGGAGAATGTAGATTTGGGTCGAATGTTTGCTACAAGTGTGGGAAGGCAGGTCATTATGCTCATGAGTGCAGTTCTAAGCCTGCATGCTACAAGTGTGGTAAGACAGGTCACTTTGCTAGGGAGTGTACCGAGGGTGAAGCTGGAGGGAGTGGGAAGAAGGATACTGAGCAAGCTAGGCCAAGAACTAGAGCCTACATGCTGACCAAAGAACAAGCCAAGCAGATTCTTGATGTTGTGGCCGGTACGTTCTTAGTAAACGGCATTTCTGCTTCCGCATTATTTGATTCCGGTGCGAATAGAAGTTTTGTAGCTACGACATTTAGTAAACTAGCTAAAATGAAAGGCTGCCAAGTGTCTGAAACTTTTGTAGTAGAAACCGCCAGTGACACTTCGGTTAAAATAACAAAAATGGTTAAGAATTGTAAGATAGAATTGGAGGGACATGAGTTCCCGGTTACCTTGTACGTTATGACCTTGGGAGGGTTCGATGTGGTTTTGGGTATGGATTGGTTGTCTGAGTTTGAGGTTCAGATAGTATGTAAGAGTAGGATAATAAGGTTAAAGTCCTTGGATGGTAGTGCGGTGACGGTTTATGGTGATAAGGAAAGTTCTGGGCTTAATGTCATTTCGATGATAAAAGCCGAGGGTTTGCTAAGGCGAGGGTGTTGTGTCTACCTGGCGTATGTCGTCAACGCTATGGCCGAGAAGAAAGAAATAAAAGATGTTCCTATTGTGCGCGACTACCTAGAAGTATTCCCTGAGGATCTTCCGGGGTTGCCACCGGAGCGAGAGATAGAATTTCAGATAGATTTAATACCAGGAGCCCAACCTGTCGCAAAAGCGCCTTACCGTCTAGCACCGTCCGAGATGAAAGAATTGATGTCCCAACTGCAAGAACTCCTCGACAAAGGTTTCATAAGACCAAGTGTTTCCCCGTGGGGCGCACCAGTATTGTTCGTGAAAAAGAAGGATGGAAGTATGAGAATGTGCATAGACTATCGTGAGTTGAATAAGCCTACAGTAAAGAATAGATATCCTTTGCCAAGGATTGTTCATCTGTTTGACCAACTGCAAGGTTCAAGTTGGTTCTCACGAATAGATCTCAGATCAAGCTACCATCAACTGAAGGTGAAGGAGGCAGACATCCCTAAGACAGCGTTCCGAACGCGGTATGGACACTACGAGTTCCTCGTAATGTCATTCGGTCTAACAAATGCTCCTGCAGCATTTATGGACATGATGAATAGGGTGTGTCGACCGATGTTGGATAAGTCGGTTATCGTCTTCATTGATGATATATTGATTTATTCAAAGAGCGAGTCTGACCATGCTGAGCATCTGAGAGAGGTATTGGAGACTCTGAAGAAAGAGAAGTTGTATGCCAAGTTTTCGAAGTGCGCGTTCTGGTTAAGAGAAGTGCAATTTTTAGGTCACGTGATTAATCCGAAAGGGACTATTGTGGACCCAGCTAAGATTGAAGCGATAACGAATTGGAAGACTCCGCAGAATCCGACTGATATACAAAGCTTCCTAGGGTTAGCTGGCTACTATAGGAGATTCATCGAGGGTTTCTCCAAGATAGCCGCACCGCTGACCGGTATGACTCGAAAGTCGATAGTATTCAGTTGGGGAAAGTTTCAAGAAGAAGCCTTTGAAGAATTAAAGAAGAGACTCACGCAAGCTCCAATCCTTGCTCTACCCGATGGTGACGAGGATTTCGTTGTTTGTGCTGATGCCTCGCATCAAGGGTTAGGTTGCGTGTTGATGCAACGAGGGAAGGTGATAGCTTACGCGTCTAGACAGTTGAAGGTCCATGAGAGTACTTATCCAACGCATGATTTGGAGTTAGCAGCTGTAGTGCATGCTCTTAAGATATGGAGGCATTATCTGTACGGTACTAAGTGTACTATCTATACAGATCATAAGAGTTTAAAGTACTTCTTCGAGCAGAAAGAATTGAACATGAGGCAGAGAAGATGGTTTGAATTGATAAAGGATTACGACTGTGAGATTAAGTATTACCCCGGTAAAGCTAACGTGGTCGCTGATGCACTAAGTCGTAAGAATGAGGAAGTCCTTGCAACAGTGAAGTCATACCAGCTGATTATGAACTCAAGTCTTTTTGAAGATATCATCAAGGTGCAGTCAGAGGTGTTAGTAGATAAAGGGTTAATAAAGAAAGAAAGGATGTATGGTCAGCAAAATGAGTTGATGGAAAACACTCATGGAGTTAAGACTAGATTTGACCGCATGTGGATCCCACGCCATGGTGATCTTAGAAGTCGAATCTTAGATGAAGCTCATAAGTCAAGGTACTCAATCCATCCTGGAGCTAGAAAGATGTATCAAGACTTGAAAAGAGATTACTGGTGGCCTGGAATGAAGAATGATGTAGTAGATTATGTCAATAAGTGCTTAACTTGCTTACAAGTCAAAGCCGAACATCAGAAGCCTTATGGGAAGATGCAACCGCTAGAGATACCTGAGTGGAAATGGGAACACATCACCATGGATTTCATAACTAAGCTACCTCGTACAGCTAAGCAACATGATACCATCTGGGTAATTGTGGACCGTTTGACCAAGAGTGCTCACTTTCTGCCCATACGAGAGGCCATCTCGTCAGAAACGTTAGCAAGCTTGTTCATTAAAGAAGTTGTAACCAAGCATGGAGTACCGTTATCGATCGTGTCTGATAGAGATACACGGTTTACTTCGAGGTTCTGGAAGAAATTCCATGAAGCTATGGGGACGAGGTTGAACATCGGTACGGCGTATCATCCTCAAACCGATGGACAGTCTGAAAGGACGATCCAAACCCTTGAGGATATGCTACGTGCTGGTGTTTTAGATTTTGGTGGAAGTTGGGATGATCATCTGCATCTGGCAGAGTTCTCCTATAACAACAGTTACCATTCAAGTATTGGTATGCCACCGTTTGAGATGCTTTACGGTAGACGATGTAGAACCCCGGTGTGTTGGGGTGAGATTGGTCAGAAAGAAATGGGAAGCCTAGAAGTGGTTCAAGAAACTTCTTCAAAGTTCGATCGGATCAAAGCAAGAATGAAAGCCGCTCAAGACAGACAAAAGTCTTATGCTGATAAGCGGCGACGACCAATTGAGTTTAAAGTTGGTGACAATGTGATGCTCAAGGTCTCGCCTTGGAAGGGGATTATCCGTTTTAGGAAAAGAGGAAAGTTGAGTTCGAGGTACATTGGACCGTTCAAGATTGTAGATCGTGTGGGTGAAGTAGCTTATAAACTGGATTTACCCGATGAGTTAGAAGGAATTCATTCAACCTTCCATGTTTCTCATCTGAGGAAGTGTCTAGCTGATGACACGTCTCACGTGCCATTGATGGACATTGAGGTTGATGAACAATTGAACTACATCGAGCAACCGATAGAGATCGTTGATCGCAAGGAGAAGCAGCTTCGTCACAAGATTATACCTTTGGTAAAAGTGATATGGAAACACCGCAAGGGATCAGATGCTACTTGGGAGGTCGAGGATGAGATGCGCAAGTTTTACCCTAGTCTGTTTATGTAATAGTTAGGTTTCGGGGATGAAACCTCTTTAAGGAGGGAAGACTTGTAACATCCTATAATTTATAATGTTGAATAAATAAAGTTACGTTTAGTGATTTCGCGTTATTAATTAATTAACATCGAGTAAAGAACGGATCATGGACTTAGACTAATTGAGATGGGTTAAATGAGAATGGGCCTTAGGTCCATGGGCTTTAAGGGATATAAATATCCCCTAAACCAACCTTAAACCCTAAACCATCATTCATTTCCATCTTATTCTCTAACACACTCCAAAACACACACACACACCACACACCGCCATATACGGCCGGCGGCCGAGGGAGAGAAACGAGCAAGATCCGAGAGAGAGTAAACGATTAGTTGTGATTAAACAAGTTAAACGAGATCCAAACGAGCACAAAAGGTATGTTCTTGACCTTTAAAGTTTATGTTTTATTGAATGTCCTTGAGCTTAAAGATCCAAGCTTTATAGTTTACACGGGATATATATACGAACGAAATGGTTAGGGAATGTTAGTGGGTGATGTCGAACCATAACAAGGGTATTAAAATCGCCAAAATGCGTGATAAAAACCAAACCCGTAGCGAACTGGGCAACTTCGCCTGCGAACTGGGCAACTTCGCCTTCAAAACGGTAACTTCGCCTTCAAAGCTTAACTTCGCCTTCAAGGCTTAACTTCACCTACGGCCAAGTTCGCCTAACTGATAACTTCGCCTAAAGCTAAGTTCGCTTAAGGTTTAACTTCGCCTAAAGTTAAGTTCGCTTAGAAAATAAATTAAAAACCTAATGGAAAATGTGTTAAGACAGTTAATGTAAATAAAATTTTTCCAAGCTCGACCCCAGCCAGGGGCTCTGCCCCTTGGACCCTGCTAGGGGCTGCCGCCCCTAGACCCCGCTGCCAGGGGCGCTGCCCCCGGACCCCCGTTCGTTTTGGGTACTAGTTAAGACTAGAAAGATGATATGAGAAGTGATAGTTAATTGATACGTATACTTGTTATACAGTCAGCCGTGCACAACTGAAGAAAGGGATTACGATTAACGGTTTACGTAACCGTGTTCAGGTGAGTTTCTAGCCCCAATTATGTGTCATGTTTTCGAGGCTGTGTGCATACTCAATATGTTTGTTAATACGCTTATCCTAAGAGATAAGTGTATGCCTTATGTGAATAATGTGAAATGTATGAATGATGGCCTGACGGTACGTGAACGATCTTCGGATATTGCACGTACTGTCAGGTTGTAACACTAAGTATAAGGTAAGTATGATATGTATGCTTAGGTGTATGAATGTGATAAAGTTAATAAAAGCAGGAAATGATGGATGTACGGTAACGAAGAGGGAATCGAACCCTACTAATATTCGAGAACTAGGGAACCGAACCCTACTAATATTCGAGGAAAGAAGAAACCGAGCCCTAATAATACTCGAGGAAAGAGGGTACCGAGCCCTAATAATACTCGAGGAAGGAGGGTACCGAGCCCTAATAATACTCGAGGAAGGAGGGTACCGAGCCCTAATAATACTCGAGGAATGTAGGGCGTAATGCTCTTTATAACGTAAGATATGAAAGTAAGTTAATACAAAAGAAAGTATGAAAGTATGAAAGTATGAATGAAAGAATATAAGTTTATGTGTATTGCATAGTGTATGATTAACTAGAACTCACTCAGCGTAGCTGACTTTTTGTATGCACGCAGGTGAGTAGGATGAGGCAGCTCGATTGAGGAGACACGTGGCACTGAATAAGAGGCTGGCATCGGAAGACTCAAGACGTTTAAGTTTAATGTTTCGTTTATTTTGAAAGACAAAATGATGTTTTAAGACAAGACGTGTTTTATTATGAAATGTTTTATGAAAGCTTTTATATTCCGCGAATGTTTTAATTAACTCTGATATTTAGAACTGCGTTATGAGTAAATCCAACACGAAAGTAGGGCTACCGGTAACGGGGCCTTACCTATGCTTGTTTATGTGTTTATCTGATCATTTGATGTTATTAGGATAGGCTAGGCTTTGAATATTAGTCCTGTCTTCTTGTTTTGATGATGTTATTCATGATTAAGATTTGAATATGTTACAACTGTTTATGTCAAAATTAAATTATTAAATGAATTTTCCAATAAGTTTTGCATAATTACAAAAGTTTAGATCACAACATGAGCAAGTTGTTAATGGTGTAGAGATATGATAATACTATTCAGTTCAAGCTTTAATAGAAGCTCAAAAGAAGGAATTTTCAATGAGAAGTCTCAAAAAGTTACATTTGCTAAAAATTATGTCATTTTCACAAGTTAGAAAGGCATATACTTGTATATGTTGGTCCTGTCATCTGTTATCTGAGTTGATAGGATAGCCATTAACCTGGAAAACTGAAGGCATGTGGGGTAAACTGTAACTTGTTTTCTGTTCATTTACTTAAAATCATGTCAATAATTCTAATTTGAAGGGACATATACTCACATATATGTTTGGTCCTGTTGACCACCTGTGGTCAAACAGGATAGCCATTCACCAGTCAAATAAGAGATATTGGGGTGTTTGAACTTAAAACTTTTTAATATGAGAAATGATAGTACATTGACTACTTAGCCAATCATATGGATTTAATAGGCCAAAAGGGCACTTAGTAGAGGTCATTAACATGTATGGTTGCTTTCTCATGATGTGTAAAATCCAAGGTGATATAAACATAAAGAAAATGCTATATCTTATGTGGAGTTACATTGATGACTATGCATGTTCCTATATATATCTTTCCAAATGATAAGCAGAAAAGTGATTATCCAGTCATACACAAGCCTGTTGGTATTTGGTCTCCAAAATGAAATGTTTTGATTTAAAAGAATGACACCAAACAACAGTGAACAACATACCTTTTAAATATTTTATCAACCAAAAGTTGATTGATGTTCACAAAACATTTTGAAAGAAAACTGCAAACATCAGGGTTAATTCTAGAACTACAAGGGTGGAGACAATCATATAAGTCCTTTAAACATCCTGAATGAAAGGCCTGTAAGTCCGAATTGCGTGACATGTAAGTCCAATGTTCAACCTCACATATGTTTGTAAATTTGAAAAGAAAAATCTTAGAAATTTTCAAAAATATGTTCTGTCATTAAAAGGTTTTGACCAAATCCAGGGGGTCAGAGTCAAATTGGGGTGATCTGGAGAAAGCCAAATGAGCCTTGAGAATAGATAAGGAGCATCAGAAAACATCACGTGTTATCCATTAAGAATCATGCATATTATATGAGAATTAAATTATACCACCAAAGAGATGAAATTCATGTTAAGTCTAGACCTGCTGTTGACCTGTCTAAGTTGTCATAATAATGCTGAGAATGAACTATTGAGAAAGCTACTTAGTCAATATGATCCCATTTTTTAGATCTTTTCAGTTAAAGAAAGAAAATATTTTGAAGAGAAACATGACTGAAATTTGATCTCTAAGTGCACCATTTGCTCTTAAAACTATGATCTTTAATGAAACATATTTGACAAATGTCATGACATGTGGTTTTAAGTCAAAAATAGTTGCATTTTGCCTCAAAAAGGTTGAATATGTATTTTCGGGAAAGGTTTGATGTTTTCAAACCTTCCCGGGCACAAAACAGTTGAATATGTATTTTCGGGTAAGGTTTGATGTTTTATGAGCTTTCCGGGCAATCTTAGTCACTTTGGATTAAGTTTATGATATTCGGGCATGCTTTAAGGTGTATACACTTACCGGGTAGAGTACACTTAATGTACTACATTCCTGAGCAGGCTTGAAGTCTTTTAATATGTGACCAAGCAAGCCTTCAACAGGATATCTCTTGTTCCGGGCAAGCTTTGAATAACTAACTGCTGCATAATATGCCAAGCAAGCTTTGGAAATCTTAGACCATAATACACTTAGGTGTTTTTATGTTTAATTTTGTTCCGGGCATGCTATGTGTTATTTGTGATTATGATTTCTTTGAAATTACAAGTGTTTCCAGGCAGACTTTGTCTTCCAGACACATTTTATATTCTGGGTACACTTTTGTTCCCCCAATATACTTGGTAATTTCAAAATTTGAATTTCCGGGTACACTGTCTGCTAGATATGTTTTTCCGGGCATACCTTGTACTCTAGGAAGGTTATTCGGATATACTTTGCATAGGAAGGCTGTTCAGGCACACTTTGTACTCTTATAAAGGTAGCTCGGGCACAATTATATCAAAGTATGCTTAATTAAATTTGTTTCTTATTCTGATAGGGTTTATGCAAGTTTAAGCTTTTAATTTAGAATTGAGAAATGCATATGGGTATCTTAATTGATTCCTAGCAATATTGCTTATTTGATGGTTTTATACTTGATTATCTATCTTGTGATTGGGTTCTCAAGAAATCTGGTATTTCGGCTAAGCTTTCTTCATTATTACTTGACTATAAATTACTTAACTTAACCAAGCAAGGTTTGTAAGTGGAAGGTACCGGGCAAACTTTGTCAACTTCATAATGAAATATACCAGGCAAAGTTTGATGTTTTAATTTTATCGGGTAAGGTTTTAAATGGATAAGGTTACTATGTTTGACAGCTAATAACTCACTTCACGACAAATGCATTTAAAACCCACTTTCAAAAAGTATATAAGAGGGAGTTGGAGATATTTTTTCAACATTATTTTTCCCTCTCTCTCTCTCTCCTTCCACTGCAACTGCTTATTATCAAAGAAACCTAAACCGACTTATCGCATTCGTTTTAATCTAAACCCAAACTTTAACCAGCCCTCTAATTCCGACTCGGTAAGCAATAATAATGTGTTTTCCGATCACGATTAGACTATAATTGGCTTTTATTATGTATCTATATACTAACACTCTGTTTTTGTGTTTAGGTTATAAACTTGTCAAAAAACAGGTTCTTGATGATTTTTCTCTTTTTCTTCTTCATTTTTATAACTCGAAATTACTTAATGTTGTGAACTTTATGACTAATTTCATTTTGAATACGTTTGAATATGTTTTTTCAGATATGGCGGACAATGATCAACCAAAGTATCCCTTTGAACAGAAACACAATATGTGCGCCATGTTGCAGATTACTCCGGACAATGAGGAGGTGGCGATGATGATAACGTGGTTGTTGAGATCAAATATTCGTTTGCCTTCACCGAGTGTCCAGTCATTTATAGAAATCATTCACTGGATTTCTAGCGCTCAGTAACACTGTATGATGACGTTAATGGTCGAAGGATTGAAGCCACAGTGGCAAGACAAGAAATTCAAATAACGGAACAAATGATCAGAAGATGCTTGCAATTACACGATGATGACCACAATCATATCAACTTCAATACTGATCACCTGCTGAGGATTTTTTAACAGACTATGGGATGCCAGGGGACAGTACACGATGGGAAATTTCAAAAGGGAATGGTATGATATACAGATTTCTGATCCCTCATGTGATTCAAGGATTTGCTCGGAGGAAGGGATCATGGACTCTGATGAGTCGTTACTTAGAAAATTCAACTTTTGCTATCATCTATGATCTACCATTCAACTTTTCAAAGATGATTTTCGAAGGAATGGTAGGAAATCTGAAAAAGGATGAGAAGAACATATTTCTGCAATATCCAAGGTTTCTACAGATAATTTTCAATAGGGAGTTGCGTGATTTACCCACCATAGGCACTACTCATACTCTGCAGAATCCCAACACATTTAAACGAATTAAAAATCCGGGAAGTGCCAACAGATTCAATCCAAACATTCCATTTGAGTTTTCACAATGGCTGTTGAACCATGACTTGGATATATTGCCAGTACCTGAGCTGAGCTCAGAGGAGGATGAAGATGATGATGATGATGATGATGGAGATGTAGGAGGGGCTGGAGGAGCCATGACTGTTGATGCACAGGATAAGGGGAGAACCAACCTATACCATCACCACCACAATCACCACAACCCTTAAACCAACATATACCATCACCACCACAATCACCACATATGTCACCACAATCACATGATCAAATCATCCAATCCCAAAGCCAAAATGAAACATCTACTCATATATCCACACCACCACAAACACCACCAACCAATAGTCCACCCCATACCCAATCACCACCATAAAAAATCCCAACATTCCAGCCTAAACCTATCCATTCTCAAACTCAAACCCCATCTACCCCATCCACATTAACCATCAACCCAACACTCACTCAAACCACTACTCAAGACCAATCTGAACCTAACCCTTTCTCTACATCACCACAATTAACCCCTACTTCTGAAAACCTTTTATTTCAAAGAAACCTTGATCTAATGCTGGAAAATGCTAAGATAAGGGAGAGAAATGAAGAGGTGACTAAGGAGAATGTGTTGTTATTAGACAAGTTGACTCGGGCTATGTGAAAATTCAATCCCTGGAGAAGGAGGTTGAGAAGACCTCAGCTGCCCCAAAACAGGGGGAGAATGTAATTGTGCCAACAGTTTCTAATGTTGAGGATGTAATGATGGAGGATGCAAGAGTGAATGTTGATGGATTGACAAGTATTTTAAATGCTTATGAAGATGAGAAGGAAAGTGAAGAATGGAGAATCGAGGATGTTGGTTATGAAGGTGACAAATTTGATGTTGGAGAAGAAAATTATGATGTAAATGATGAAATATTAGATGTTGTGTGGAGAGATGAGGATGAAGAGGAGGTGAGAGGAGAAGAGGCCACTGATGCTGAAATTGAAAAATTAAATAATGAAGAGAATGTGGCCACTGAAGAATTGACTGATGTTATAAATGAAGAATTGACTGATGTAATCATTGATGAAAATGCTGCTTCAAAGGAACTTACACATACTGAACCAGAAACTGATCAACAAGCAAGTTCCTACAGAATAGAGCATGATCCAGAATTAGAGGCACTTGAAAAAGAAATTGATGACTTTGAACAATCTGATGTTGAAGAAGACGAAAAAAGGAGAATAGCAAAATGTAAGGCAAAGGTGATTGAAGAACAGTCTGTTAAGGAAAATCATGAGAAAGAAATTTTATTCAAAGAAGATGAAGAAGCTGTTGCTGAAGCAAGGAGAAAGTTAGAAAATGTTGTAAGAGAAATAAGGGATAGGGAAATACTAGCCCAAAACCTGACTCCTGAAGAGATAGCAGTACATGAAGAATTGATCAGTCAAGCTAATATTGCTAAAGTGATTAATGAAGAAGAGGCTGATGATCAAGATGTAATTGAAGCTTTGATATAGTTAAAAAGAGCTGAGGAAGTTGACAACTCTTTGGCCATGATGGTTAGCATTTTTCAACCTCAAAGTCAACCACCAAAGGAATCAACTGAAACAGCTAAACCAACCAGTGTGAATATGAACTTGAATGTGGAAGAAAAAATGGAGAATCTATTGCCTCAATGGCTGCAAAGAAATGGGCTCAACAGATTGAAGATGACATTAGACAGAACCCAGATGAATGGGAGTGTGTGGATGATCCCAAGTATGGAAAGAAATACTCAAGAAAAAGGAGCAATCCAGAATCATTCAAACCAACAGAAAGAGCTGATTCTGCAAAGAAAGGGAGATGCGATGATCAAAATAAATACTTTGTAGAGACTCCTGATGATGAGGCAAGTCCAATAAGGGCAATACCTTTGCAAACTTTAAAGCTTGATGAATATGAAAAAGGAGTGCCCAATGTACCAATCCCTGAAGAGCCAACTCCTGATGAACCAAAAATAGATGTTGTTAATGATACAACTGAGGAGGAGGATGACTCTGATGAAACTGATAATGACAATGATGATGATCAAGAAAAGGATACTGAAACTGCTAATGTTATGTCCCCATAAGTTACAGTGACTGATGAACAGAGGGCAAACATTGAACAAAGCCTTTTGGATGCTAAAAGGAAAAACCCTTTGATTGTGAAACTGAGAAGCTATGGCATAAGTCTTGAAAGCTTAGCTGACTTGAATGATAATGAACAGGAGAAAAGATTGAACAGAGAGAGAGATACAATTGAGAAGTTGATACAACAAAAGAACAGGGATGCCCAAAAATACAAAGACTATTTGAGAACTCATGGGTATTCTGACAAAGATTTATCTCATTTCAAGATTGACAAGTTGAGAGAAGCCTATGAAGACAAAAGGGAAGAGATAAAAGAGAAATTTGTTAAAGATAATGAAGAGACTGAAAAGCTTGAAGCTTTGAAAGAAAGATTTGGAGGAAAATGTGGCTACTTGTTGGAGAAAGGGATGAAACCTGGAATGGTTGAAGGATTGGATAGGGCCTCAGTTGACACAATTTTCAACAAAATGAAAAGAAAAAAAAACTCAAAAGGCTACAACCAGAGCCACTTGATGAACATTCAAAAGCTGAACAAGAGCCTACCAAAAAGAAGAGATAATTAACAACATTGAGGAAGAAACAAGAAGCTGAAAAAGAAAAATCAATAGATGCAACTATTAATGAAACCCCAATCCCAAAGGAAGTAAAAGCTGAACAAGAAGATGAACCTATAATTCCTTCGGAAAATGAAGAAATGATTAAAATTTTTAGGGGTATAATGATAAACCAAAGGGGAATGGATGAAGTCGCCTTTAATGCCTTACAAAAGGAGGACTTGAAAGAACTTTTCTACATACAAAAGGCAGAATGGAAAAAGGTATTTTTGGAGGGTGAGAATCCAAGAAGCTTTGTTCAAGAAAGATTTGTGCCTGCAGGACTAATGGACAATCCAAGGATAGTCAACATGATTATGAAACTTGTGAATGAAGCAGGTCTAAACTATGCAGAACTTGTCCTATATCCAGTTGAGATGGTCGAATCCACCTACATGAATGTTTTCAATGTGTCAAGGCCCAACAAACCGATGGAATCTATTCCATTCAGATCCCCAATCTCAAGAAGACATCAACAAGCAGGTAGGGGAGAATCTAGTAGAATTGGATCACAAAGAATATCAAGCCCACAATCCAGTGTAGATCTTCCATGATCTCTCTACTATGATTATGTCTCTGAATCTCTGAAAGTGATTATAGAAAGCAGACAGCTGAGAGACATAGTCATTAGAAGTGATTTTACTGAATTCATTGAAGAGCAATTGGAAAGAATGGCTAAACTAAATCTGTATGATTATAGAGACAGAAGTAAGTTGGCAGGTAGACAGAAAAATGACCTATCAAAATTCCTGAGAGAAGAAGCTGACAAGGGATTCCTATTTTTTAAAGAAAAGAAGAGCTGGAAAATGATTCAACTTGACAAGACAAGAATGATTGCAATGATGAAAAAGATGGCCAATGCTGAATTGTATTACCAGATGAGGGTCAAAGATGAGAATCCTGTGTCAAACATGAATACCTGCATCAACTCTGAAAGAAGAATGAGATATCCTAATTATATAGTGCAGAGGAATGGCATCATTGCAATAATAGAATACAAAGAAGATAATGGTCATTATGTACTGAGAAATTCTGTTGGGCTTATTTTAGGGATAATCAAAAGAGATGATGACTTGACCTGCCTGCACATGGAAGATCTGACAGACATAAGAGATTTACACATACCTGAGAGTAACCCTCATCACCAGATTCTTTCTGTCTTCCAGCAAAGAGCTGCATCAGTGATAGTCAACAGAAGACAAGCCGCCTACAACGCAAGGAAAAGACAAGATCTTTAGAATAGGCTTTATTTTGTAATGTCTTTGGACATCTTTTGCATATGTAATCATTTGTTTATGTTATTTGAATATGTAATTTTGACTTTAATTTGATGTGTTTTTAATCCTGTGTAAGTAACTGTTGAAGTGTTTTGGGACAACTGAGATGTTCCAATCTAGGGGGAGATTGTTGAGTCAAGATTTAACCCAAAACTGACTACAAGGAAGATTGAAATCTTCTCAACCTCCTCATATATTGATAAGTATGGAGTCGAGCACACCTAAGACATCCGAGAAAGATTTTACTTAGCCGGGCATGATATTTTTCCTACCAAGCAAGGTTATCTTTGTTAAGTCTTCTTTAGAGGATATCCGGGCAGATATCACACTTTAGTGTTAACCGGGCAGGGTTCACTAGTTAGTGTATATCCGCGCAAGGTTCTCTATGTCAAGCAAGTTTCTTCTTCATAGCCGAGTAAGGTTCACTTCAGAGTAAGCTCTTGGCTAACCAAGCACTTGAACCAAAGTGATTGGAAGATCGGGCAAGGTATTCTTTAATAATACAGTGATCCAGGTAAGCTTGATGTTTAATGAAATATCTCAAGTAACATCGGGCAGGGTTCAACTCAAGCAAGGTACAGTGATCCCAAGCACACTTTGCTAATAAGCTTATTCCAAGCAAGGAGTTGATGGAACCATTGGAGTACAAGGTTGCTAGTAAGGTTATGTCGGGCAAAGTCTGATATAATCAAGAAGATTGAAGTCTGCTTGGTGAGTATTTTCCCTTGGAAAATACTCCAAGTAAAGCATACCTGGAAAATTGTTCCCGGGCACACTTCAAGGTTACCAAGTCTAACAAGGAAGGCAGAGCACAAAGTCTACTCGGAGAAATTAACTTCTACAAAGCCTACCCGGAAGACTTGTTTTACACTTAGGATAATTATGGTTATGTAATTTGAATATGTACGTTGTATTTAGGTTTTCTAGAAGGAATGACAGTTTTCCTTGGGTGTCAGGCCTATAAAAGGAATAGGGCACACTTCAAGGAGAGTGGCTGAATACGAAAATAGAAAGAATATTTGTCAAGTGACGGCCGTTCTTAAAATTGTACGGACAAACTTTCCCATCAAGAAACCCTAGATAGATTATCATTTGTATGATTAACTTTATATAAATGGAAATCTTTTGAGTGAATCTTGTGTGTTAGTTAACTTTTTTTGATTGCTCAGCAACCAAATCGTTTGTTATTGATTCCACCTTTATCAAACGGTTTTCTTTTTAAATATAGCAACCCGTCATTAATTCTCTTGTCAACACATTGTTGTGTGAGTTATGACTAAATTTGTTAGCGATCTACCTACAATCGGGGACCTGACAATATATTCCTTTCCTTTACCGGATGGAGACTTAATTGATCCATGACTAAAACAATGATCGAACATATGTGCATAGGGGTAGGAATACGTTTCTATGTTATCCGAATTATTAAGACTTATCCGTAATATATAAACACTTCGTGGTTAAATCCAAGACACTTAATTCTCAATTAAGTACCTAATTATTAAGACTTATCCATAATATATACCACTTTTCATACTCACACAACAACGGTTCTTCAGAAACTGATGCCCATTAGAGAACTTGGTTATGACATATATCCTGCTGGCACGTAGCCTTGAATGATAGTCTAGACAGATATGTTTGGATCCAAACACATGTGTACTCGGTCTTAGTTGTTTTTATTTTCTACCTTGTAATTTAGAGATCACGTAATCACTTAAATCTTCATATGATAGAGATCATGTAATCTCATAAAAATATTTGACTGACTTGTTAAGATAAACAACTCGTTTATCTGATTGACTGATTGTAAAAGGTTTAACGTATTCAAGTTATATACTATAAAAAAAGAATTAACGTATTCACCTTTTGAAGAGTTGCTCAATTAACAACCTCTATGTATATTATGAACAATTACCTTAGACCTATAGTTCCGCAATAATTGTTTAATAATTTATCTAGATCAAATGCTCTAGTTTCTGACCATCAGTCTGGTTAAATAGCTTTAAACCTTGTAATCGTTTATTTTTAAATGTTACTTTAGACCTTTAGTCTATAAAATTCAACTTTTTAATATTGGCATTTCTTCCTGTAGAAGAAATCATATAAATTCTACCTTTCTTTCTTTAGAAATCGTTTTTATAAAACTTTTATGTTTCATCCTTTAGAAGAAGTTTTATATATTCAGAATGGCTATATTGTTTACTTAAAGCCTTTTAGTTCGTATGACGTTTGGTGTAGCATGCTTTGGCCTAATAGGTTTGAACACTCTCATTAAGTTCTCTAGGAAAGTAAAAAAGTCATGCGGTTGATTGGGATTTATACGAATTATTTTTCTTAGACAAGAGACTTGACTACAGGTGTTGTCACCCTTTTGGTTACAATTATCTTTTATATAAAAAATATTAGCGTTCCTTCCTTTAGAAGAACATCAATTGACAATAACATTTGTATGCAAACCTTTATGTTTCTCAATAATAAAGAAACGTCTATTTTTGTAAACCTTTATATATAAAGAGCTTAAATGTATCTATAAACTTTCCAAGGTTTAGGCTATATCATCGACTAGGAACTAAGCTATCAGTTGAAATATCATAAACATAACTCTTACCTTAAAATGGGTATAGCGCTTAAGGATGAACGAGCAGTACTAAGACTATACGTAGGGTGTTGGGGTATGGAACGTCGAGAAATTGAAATTGGTTTGGTGTTTTGGATGCCACAAACCACTTTTATAGCCATCCTCGGTCGGACCGTCACTCACCATCACACGACATGTGTCGTTCTTGATGATGAGTCGTTCCATAATGTGTTGACATGTGGCATTCATATTGATTAGTCACTAGCCACATGTCACTTTGTGAGGGTATGAGATATTATTTGTTGACATGTGTCCTTTGTTTTGCCACCATGTGACATGTATATTCTCATTGTGATGAGTCACAGGAAACGTGTTGCTTTCATAAATCTTTAGCTAAATGACTAACTAGTCCCTCAACTTCCTAAATTGACAAAATTGTTATGGATATTTTCGGGATGTTACATATTACCCATTGCCATCCCTATTTTTGTTGTGCATTATAAAATGGACCTCTAATGTATGAAAAAAGCGCATCTAGTGACCGTGGTTTAATTACCCGATTGTGCAACATTTGTTTTTAATTTTGTTTTTTAATTTTGGTGTTGTTTAATAGCTTTAGAACTCCACTATAGCAAGTAACCTATGGGTTGTTCAAATTTTAAATTATGATGAGTATCATTACCTAAAAACTTAAACCATGCACACTACATTTAGTATGGATACCTTGTGAAGTTTGTTATTGTGGTTTGATACTTGGTGGCCTTTCTTGTGGAATTTCATTAGGTATGTTAGTTTCTTCTAGGAATTTGTTACATGTAAATCTAGTTTCATCCTTGCTAGATGTGGTTGTTTAGTTGGAGTTGGAACTTCTTGGCTGGCCAATTATTACATGCAGTGGATCGGGTGGTGTATTTGGGTCTTTAAAGGCTTTTTCAACCACCATTATCATTGCATCTACTTGCCCATTGAGTAAACTGCCTCGTCAAATGGTGTAGATGTTGTAGTCATTGTTCGTTTTTGATAGTTACATTGACACAATATCTATATTTAATTTTTTTGTTAGTATGCAAATGGAATGTTTATGCAGCATGTGTTAAAAAAGTTTTTATAGTTGATAGTCTTACATGAATCTTTGTTGTTGTTCATTTCGATGGTTACCACACATCCATCTGAGGCCACACATATGTAGTTTTCGATTGCACCGGATGCACTCTCGATAAAACCATTTTCGTCCATAGATGAGATCTATGATGCAAGAAAATCTTCGTTCCTATTGGCACTTAACATTTAGTGTCAATATTGCAAATTGAATGTATTGTAGCACGCTAAACTTTTGTTAGTATGCAAATGGAATGTTTATGCAACATGTGTTAAAAAAGTTTTTATAGTTGATAGTCTTACATGAATCTTTGTTGTTGTTCATTTCGATGGTTACCACACATCCATCTGAGGCCACGCGTATGTAGTTTTCTATTGCACTGGATGCACCCTCGATAAAACCATTTTCATCCATAGATGAGATATTTGATGCAAGAAAATCTTCGTTCCTATTGGCACTTAACATTTAGTGCCAATATTGCAAATTGAATGTATTGTAGCACGCTAAACTTAGAAAAATTACAATGTTATCTGCTGGATTCATCTGCTGTAACTGTGAGATTGTGAAACGACCTCTTTGGTTGTTTGGTACGTTAACGTACCTCATTATAAATTTGTGTACAATATAGTTTGTAATTGTACTATGTGTGTTGTGTAGATTTTTAAAGTAGTGTATTTAAGGTATGCTTGATTCTTTCCGTTCGATTAACTCATTGGTTTTAAGGACACTTGGGTTGGTGTAGACGTGTGTAGGAGCGGTTGACTCAAGCTATAAATCTTCATATTTTTTACCCTCATTTAAGTGACAGCTACTATCCATGGAAAATTTGCATTGGCGAGCCTTTATATCTCAGCCACATCAGTTATTTCTTCCCGATGAGCCACTTCAATGAATTTTTCATTCAAATTGGATCATTATATTTTAGCGTTGTTAGTTTGACAGTTGTGCTTGTGTATAATCAATAATGTGTGTGTTGTGGTGTATGTGCCTGTGTGTTACTCTGCATCTTCCTATAGAAATTTCAACAATCTTCGTCCTGATGATGTTGGTATATTTGCGGTTTTCGAGTCAAAACGCGCTATGAAATATGTAATGTACATGTTTGTTAGTGCATATATAATGTGTCTGGTAATACAAATAGGCTACTTTTTTTAAAAATCGTTAGCGAAAAGTGGGCATCTAGACGGCTTTGAAGAACGTGGTACGGTACGAAGTTAAAGTAGTGTAATGGGAAGCCCAATGTGTCTATTGGAATGAAAGAGATTCCTCGGACAAGTTTTATAGTCGCATGTTGAGGAACAATGTTGTGAGTGCGTCTCATCTTTTTCAACACGTAGTTAGATACCATGTAGCAACCTTGCATTTTCGAAGTGTTTTAAAAGTGAAACTTATCACGATGGTTTCCACACGCCTCAATCGCATGCCCTTGTATATTATGTTTATTTATAGATTTTATTAGAATTTGAAATATGATTAGAGAAACAACAAATATTAAGGGTGTGTTAGGGTTTAAGCTGTCCCTTACCCAATCGGTCGGAACCAGTATAAAATGAAAAGGAAAAACTTAAAATGGATCGTACATATTCATATATTTTTAACCGGTTCCATTCGGGTTTAACTTGTTTCAAGTAAACTCAAACTATTAACAAAGATATACAAAGTGGTTGTAAAATTTTGCATCCGTTACAAAACTAATTATAAACAATCTAAGAACTCCTGTTTAAAAATATAAAATAAACCAAATGTATTCTTTTAAACTTCATAAACACAACATAGAACACTTTATTGTGATAATCATGATCAATAGATCAATACACAATAGAATCTATATGGTAATAGTATTCTTTTATGAGGAAAAATTTTAATCGTCGTACCTCTTTATCCACAAGTTGAAACACTCATCCTTAAAAGCATAGGATCTCCATTTTCTCATGAGATGAATGTCTACAGGTTCTACACCGTCCTCGTTCCTAATGAGGGAAACACTTCTAGATGCCATCTTAGGTCACCCGCAGATTAAAAAATTTAACACAAACAACATGATCAAATTGACGAAAACATGCACCTTGGTTTATCAATCCTTTTGGGCTCATAATATTTGAGGGATATTGACTTTATAATATGGTTCTTTCTCAAAATTTAAGTCAAATCCTAAGGATTTTGAACTTAATTATGCAAATTTGAGGCCTAAACAACATATTGCAATTAAAAGGGACAAATCAAAAGCATAGCTTAGCTTGATTATATAAAATCTGAACTTTTCAATTTACAATATTCAATGGTTATTCAAAATTGAAAAAAAGTTTTGTTGACATCCGATTAACAAATCCCTAAAAAAGAAATCAAGAACATAAAAAAACTAAGCATACCTGTTTGAGGAATACGAACGATTATCCAAGGTGAAATCTGTATTGGAAAGATGAAATACATATAAAAGAAAAAGGCCATCTTGCAAACACAAAAGAGAGACACCAAGCTAATCTACAACCCTAGGAACACAAACGTAAAAGTACACGAACAAAACCTAAATATAATGTGTACTCCACTAATAACCCACTAATAAGCAAAAAATAATATTAAAAATGATCAATAAGGATTTGTTACTTACAAAAAAGGCAGCAGAGGGTACAAAACGTTTTTGAAGTTGTTATATTTATTATTATTATATAACTTTAGACTAACAACATCAAGTATAACTCAAAGAGCATAAATACAAATGGCTAATGCAACCAAAAGAAGAGAAATTGGAAGGATAGAATCAGCCTTCACTGCTTGATGTACAACATGTAATGCTAAAGTTTCTTTAAATTGTCTATAATAAATATGCGTTTAATGGGTAAAAGTGAGACGCCAGAGTTGGTTGCGGCCAGTGACGGACCCAGGATTTTTTGTCAATGGGGTCCCAATTTTTCCGGTTTATAAAATTTTTGGGTCGGTCGTTATTCGGGTCGGGTCGAGAGGAGGAACATAATAAAACACGAAAATATGGTGTCATCGGAAACGAGTAAGTAGAAAGAATATAGATTAGAAACTAGATAGAACATACACTTTTAATTCATTTTTATTCATACCCGAAAAACATAAGCGTAAGCTATATATATATGGTCTTACATGAATAACCAAGACATGAAAAACTAACTCTTACACAAATAAATGATTAATTATAATATACATACACAAGATAAATAATTTAAGTATATGTAAAACTCATGTTGTCATTATATATGTTGCATGGTGATAATGGTTATATGAGATAAACTAAAGAAAAAACACAAATACCTAACTAAATAACTAATATTGACTAGAATATTAAAAAAACAATAAAAACTGGGTATGGTGAGGCTTGAACCTGCAACCTCTCAAAGAAAAAACAAGGGACTTTCTAAAAGACTAGTTCAGCCTTAATAGTATGGGTTCCAAGTATTAATTTTTATGGGGTCCTTACAAAATTTAATATATCATCTCTAAGTAATTTTTAAAAAGCATTGGTGTCCCGGGACCCCGATGGGAACTATGTGGGTCCGCACCTGGTTGCGGCTGCCGGTGGCAGTCGCCGGAAAACGGACATGGGAAAGGCTGAGGGCTGGTTATGGTTTTATTATAATATTATATTTTAAATAAATTTTATATTTTAGCCCCTCAAGTTTTAAGTTTTTTTAAACCATAATTTAAAGTATATTTACAAATTAAACCTTGAACTTTGGAATGTTTTATAGGCTTTAAAAAAGAAGTTATAAACTTGGATATATATTATATTATACCTAGATAGATTGCCAATTGTTTATGTTTAGTTTAATAAAAAACCTTAAATCACGGAGATTCGTTAATTGAACAAAACGATTAAAAACGAAAAAATGATAACCATAAATCATCTTGAATATTATATAAATTATGAACGACAAATACGAAGATATTCCAATAGTACGTGAATGTCATATCATATCCCATCTTAAGGTATTAAAATATTTATGCCAATGATGTGGCGTATTTGGCGAATGTAACCATTAAGAATCCCGATGAAAAGCGTATAGAAATTGTCTGGATTACCACTGACCCGACAAGTCGAATTTCGTATTGACCTCATACCAGGAGCAGCTCCCATCTCTCAGGTACCTTACCGACTAACACCTTCTAAAGTTCAAGAATTATCCAGTCAATTTCAAGAACTATTAGATAAGGGTTTTATACATCCTAGTTATTCACCTTGGGGAGCACCAGTGTTGTTTTTGAGAAAGAAGGATGGAAGTTTTCGAATGTGTATTGACTATCGAGAATTGAACAAAGTAACTATTAAAAATAGGTATCCCCTTCCTCGAATAGATGACTTGTTTGACAAACTCCAATGAGCGAACTATTTTTCCAAAATTGATCTTAGGCTTGGTTATCACCAAGTGAAAATTCAAGATGAAGATATTTTAAAAGCAACCTTTCAAACTCAGTATAATCACTATGAATTCTTAGTTATGCATTTTGAGTTAACCAATGAACATGCAGTGTTTATGGATCTTATAAACGGAGTAAATAAACTCTACCTTGAAAAATTCATTAGAGTATTTATTGACGATATTTTGATATATTCGAAAAGTAAGGAGGAACATGAGAAGCACCTGTATGAGTAAATGTCCTACGCGTAATTTTGGAACTGTTAAGACAGAAGAAATTGTATGCGAAATTGTCCAAGTGTGAATTATGGCTACAGGAAGTGAAATTTTTAGGACACATCGTAAACCAACAAGGAATTCATGTAGACCCCAGCAAGATTATAGCCATTAAAAATTGGAAGGCACCAAAGTCACCAAAAGAAATCCGCCAAATTTTAGGATTAGCTGGATATTACTGGCGTTTCATTGAAAACGTTAACGACAAGTTAAATAAGTTGAACAAGTCTAAACAAATCATCTTATGAACTTATCACTCATATAATAACACATAATTAACCATAAATTCCAGTTTTGATCATATAATTTCACAAAACACGTTTAATCGAGTTTTGAGTTCCTAGTTCATAATCTAAGTTCATTAACAATGTTACTAATTAAACTTTTTATATTTATATGTGCAGTTATTATTAAATACTTTAAAAGTTCAGATCTTTTAACCTATTTTATAAGTTCATAACAAGTCAAAATCTTACTTTTCAATAAAGAGTTCTTATTCCATTTTGGAAGAATCTTACTTCATGATTGAAGTATGTTTCTTTTCAACAAAGTTAAATATGAACTTTTAGAAGATACTATTCTCTATAATCAATCACTTTATATCATTCCTATCTTTATCAATTTCTAGTCAATCATTCAAATCACAAGATTATGAATTTTATGATTTTTCTAAGTGTTGTTTTAATAAGGTTTCCTATTGTAGTAACTTTTAACATTTGATCATTCTAATTGATTTAATTCTTCCACTTTGATTAAGTACACTTCTAAATTTAATTCATTCAATTAGTTTGATAGGGTTTCGTGCATCCTAAATGTTCTATTCCCATTTTATTCTTTCAATTTACTATTCAACAAAGTTTCTATATCTAGTGAGTTGTTGTCCATTTCAACCAATATATTAACTAATCCGTGTTTCTAATCATACATCCTATCTTAGTTTAAAGTTGCTATTAATCTCATATTGATTACATTCATTACAAGTATTCCCATCAAAATCCAAATTTCAAGTTTTCTTAAATTAAAGTTTTCGTATTTAGTAACTTTAACAATCTTTGTTAAACTTCAGGTTCCAACTATTAATTCTAGAATGTAACCTATCTCATTTTCAATCAAATCATTCCATATAATGATCTTTTGATTCAACAATCCTATTCAAAACCCCTTAATTAATCCAAACCCAAAAATCCCCAAATTTCAATTATGACCATTTTCTTGTTTTTGTTCATCTCTAACAAATATTTTTCACTAATATAAATCCATACTAACAAGTTAAAGATCAATAATCCATCCACATTTCATTCTAACAACAAACCCTAACATCAAGTTCTTTCAAGTTCATCTTAAATATTCAAGAGATTAACAATACCTAAAATCAAACTTTAACAATCAATGTTGGATCTTTAGGATGAATGTATGCATGTGTAAATGAGTTTGATTCTTTCTTTTACACATACATACATACCCACGGCACCCACACACAAACACATTCATCCATAATTTCAAACTTTCAATCTTTCAATCAACTTAAGAACAATAAACCTTATGCCTCTATATTTAACAATCAATCATTCATAACTTAATACTTACTTGTTCCTTGAGGGTTTGAAAGATGTGGATGTTGTTAAAAGTGAGTGAAAATAGTGTGCTTCCTAGCTTAATCCTTCCTTATATGCTTGATCTTCTAATATCTAAACCTTCATACTTCTTGACTTTGATTGTGTATGTGTGTGTGTGTTAATATTTGAATTTGTATTTTTTTTGTGTGTTCAAGGGTGTTTGGCCGAGCTTATTTGAGGGAGTGGGAGAGGGAAGGTAGAGTGTTGAGTTGGAAGTAGAGTAAGTGGTGGATGCCTCAAGATCTTTACAGCACACCATGTTCTAGAAGCTTGTAATGATTGGCATAAGGAGTTGGAAGAATAGGATTGGAGGGTTTGGGAGGTGGGGTGTTGTGTTATCCAAGGGGTGTCGGCCAGGGGGTATATGAAGGGTCTTTGTATAATAACTAGATGATTCTGATTAATCATTTAACGTATTGTGTGATTTAAATATACAAACGGATCCCGTTTTCAATAATTTTTGTCAGACTTTGAACAAAATCAATCTCCTGACAATACGAACCATAAAACCATTTTCTTGGAAATAGTTTGTGTTGTCCTGGTCCTGTACTGGCTCGTGTTTATGTATTTTCCAGTTTACGAGATTCGAGCCTTCCTTAGTTATGTTTTAAACTATCTTACATGTTTTTGTATATATTTTGAATTTTTGAGATTATTTTATTGTCCTAATGATTTATTTACTTACTGGCTCACTACCCGAGGTTTTTGCACGTTTTTCCCGTTTTGTGCCGAAGTTTGGACTTTTTGTTGACTTTGCAAGACATTGAAATTTAATAACGAGAGATTTTATTAATGAAATGATATTAGGATGGTAAACGTGATTACATTAACGAAAAGTTTTGCCAGATGTTACATTCTCCTTTCCTTTAAGAGATGTCGTCCTGAAATTTAGGATGCACCACTGGCTTCCGACTCTACTGGAAATAGATGAGGATATTTTTGTTTCATCTGGTCTTATCGTTCCCAAGTGAACTCAGGACCTATCTTGAATTCCAACGAACTTTGACTAGCTGGATTTGATTTCGTCTCAACATTTGTATTTTCCAGTCCATGACTTCTACATCCTCTTTGACGAATCGAAGCTTGTCGTCAACTCATATATCCTCAACAGGAACAATCAGTGATTCGTCGGATAAGCATTTCTTCAAGTTTGATACATGGAACACATCGTGTATTTCGTTCAATTCTGAAGGTAGTTCGAGTCGATATGCTACTGGACCAATTCGATCGATGATCTTGAATGGTCCAACATATCTAGGACTCATCTTTCCTTTCTTCCCGAATCTGACCACTCCTTTCCAGGGTGAGACTTTCAGTAGAACTTGATCTCCCACTTGGAATTCCAACGGTTTTCTGTGATTGTCAGCATAACTCTTTTGTTGGTCTGTTGCAGCCTTTAACCTGTCTTTGATCTGGAAGACCCTGTCGGTGGTCTCCTGAACAATTTCAGGTCCTGTCAGTTTTTTCTCTCCAACCTCAGCCCAACAAAGAGGGGATCGACATTTTCTCTCGTATAAGTCTTCAAACGGTGCAGCCTTAATATTGAAGTGGTAGCTGTTATTGTTGGAAAATTCAGCTAACGGTAAATAAGTATCCCAACTTTTTCCGAAATCGAGAACGCAGGCTCGTAACATATCTTCCAAGGTTTGGATGGTTCTTTCTCTATGACCATCGTTTTGGGGATGATAAGCGGTGCTCATGTCTAGACGTGTGCCTAAGGATTCGTGCAGTGATTGCTAAAATCAAGAAATGAAACGACCGTCTCTATTAGAGATGATAGAAATAGGTACGCCATGTTTGGCTACAATCTCTTTCAGATATAGCCGAGTTAGCTTATCTAAGCTATCTTTCTCACGGATAGGGACGAAATGAGCTGATTTTGTCAATCGATCCACAATAACCCAAATAGAATCATGGTTGCTGGGGGTAGTTGGCATCTTAGTCACAAAATCCATAGTAATGTTTTCCAATTTCCACTGTGGGATCTCAGGCTGCTATAACAATCCAGATGGCTTCTGGTTTTCAGCTTTTACCTTTGAACATGTCCGACACTTGATGACGTAAACCGCTATATCTCCTTTCATGTTTGGCCACCAACAGATTTCTTGGAGATCTTTATACATCTTGGTTGATCCTGGGTGAATTGAGTAGTTGGATTTATGGGCTCCATCCAATACTAAGTTTCTCAAGTTTCCATAATGTGGTACCCAAACTCGATTGATCAAGTATAATGTACCATCAGACTTTGTTATGAATTCACACTCAAGACCTCGCAGTCTCTCGGTTCTTATGTTCTGAGGTTTTAAAGCTTCTCTTTATGCATCACGGATTTGAGTGGTAAGACTTGTTTGAATTGTTAATCATAATGCACGAACACGAAGTGGTTTTTCTCTCTCCTTTCTACTCAAGGCATCAGCTACGACATTTGCTTTGCCTGGGTAGTAGTGAATGTCATAGTCGTAGTCATTGAGTAGTTCAACCCACCGTCGTTGCCTCATATTTAGATCTTTCTGATCAAATATGTGCTGGAGGCTTTTGTGATCGGTGAAGATCGTGCATTTAGTGTCATAGAGATAATGCCTCCAAATTTTGAGTGCAAATAAACTGCTCATAATTCCAAGTCATGAGTTGTGTAATTTTTCTCGTGCACTTTGAGTTTTCGTGATGCATAGGCTATCACCTTATCTTGTTGCATAAGCACGCATCCGAGACCTAATCGTGATGCATCACAATAGACTACAAATCTATCTATTCCTTCTGGGAGGGATAGGATTGGTGCACTACACAACTTTTTCTTAAGCAGTTGGAAAGCTACTTTTTTGCTTTTTTCCCACTCATATTTCTTGTCTTTTTGAGTCTATTGTGTTAAAAATTGAGCTATAGAAGAAAATTTCTAAATGAATCTACGGTAATAACCAGCTAATCCCAAAAATTGTCGCACTTCAGTGGGTGACCATGGTGTCTCCCAATTCTTAATTGCTTCAACTTTTCTTGGATCCACGTGGATACCCTTTTCATTGATTACATGCCTTAGAAAGTGGACTTCACGAAGCCAGAAATTGCACTTGGAAAATTTGGCATATAACTTTTCTTCTTTTATCAATTCTCGAATCAATTTCAAGTGTTGCTCATGTTCTTTCTTGGTTCGTGAGTAGATAAGTTTTTCATCGATGAATACTATCATGAATTTATCCGAGTATGGCTTTCAAACTCTGTTCACAATGTCCATGAATACAACGGGTGCATTCGTTAGACCAAATGGCATGACCAGAAATTCATAATGGCCATAACGGGTTCCGAAAGAGGTTTTATGAAAATCTTCTTCTGCAACACGTAATTGATGGTATCCAGATTTCAAGTCGATTTTCGAGTAGTAACTTGATCCTTGCAACTGGTCAAACAAATCATAAATCCTCGATAGTGGGTACCTATTCTTAATGGTGGGTTTGTTCAGTTCTCGGTAATCGATGCACATTCGAAAAGAGACATCTTTCTTTTTCACAAATAAGGCTGGAGCTCCCCACGGTGAGAAACTTGGTCTTATAAATACTTTGTCCAGTAATTCCTGAAGTTTATTAGATTGATCCTGCATTTCCATGATGCCAATCTATACGGAGATCGAGCTATCGAAGCGGCATCCTGAACCAGATCGATTCTGAATTCAACTTGACGCTGAGGAAGTAATCCAGGCAAATCTTCATGGAAAACTTCTGGGAAATCTCGGACTAAAGGAATATCGTCTATCTTCCTCTCTTTGGCCTTGGTATAGACTACGTTGATGAGGAAAGCCGGACATCCTTTGCTTAGCATTTTGCGGGTTTTTGTGATGCTAGAGAGTTTTAATTTTGTGTTACTTCGATCTCCTTGAATAACCAGACATTGACCATTTGGGGTTGGTAAACGTACTAGCTTTTCGGAACATATGATCTCCGCTCCATTATTGGATAACCAGTCCATTCCTACTACTATGTCCATTCCTACTACTATGTCAAAACTGCCTAATTCTACGGGTAGAAGGTAGATTGGAAAACTATGGTTTTCTAACAGAATGTCGCTGCTTCGGATAACTTCACTGGTCTCGATTAGTTTTCCGTTAGCTAATTTAATTGAGTAGCTGTTATCTAACTTACTGGGTTTAATACTGAGAAGGGGTTCAAATTGGTTAGAAACGAAGCTTAAATCTGCTCCAGTATCGAGTAGTACGTAAGCATAGTGATTATTAACGAGAAACGTACCGGTGACTACGGATGAGTCCTTCCGGGCCTTCTTCGTGTTCATCTTAAATGCTTTGCCCCTATCGTTTTGACCTTTGAGTTTGGAGCATTCACTCCTAATATGTCCTACGATACCACACTCGAAACATCCGGGGGTTCGGTTTCAAGTAGATGTTGCTATCTTCGCGTAACAATCGCGAGCTACATGACCGAATCGGTTGCATCAGTTACACTTCCAACATTCACCAACATGAATTCTTCCATACTTGTTACAAGGTGATCCCTGTCCTGAGCTTCCTCCAGGTCCTCTTGAGTTTGCTGCAAATATCTTTCCTGTTCCTTGGTATCTCTTGAAATGTCCTCCTGAGTTACCATTCCACTTTCGTTTGAGTTCTCTGGGTTTCTGATTATCGGTTGCTTTCATTTAGTTCCGCGGTGACAGCTTTCTTTCTGGAATTTTTCAGAGTTCCCATTTGGACTGCATCATCACTTTAAGATTTTGCCAGTTCTTAGGCTAATTGGATGGTGGTTGGTTTGGATGAGGTGACCATTCCACGGATTTCGGGAGCTAAGCCCCAGATGTACCTCTTAATTCTTGCATATTTGGGCATAACCAGTCGGGGGTACCAGTCATGCCAAAGCGTTGAATCAGGAGGTATATCCGCTGATGTCGGTGCCTTCCATTTTTAACTGCCAAGAGTCATATTCGATATTATGAAGTTCATTTCGGGGACAATATTCTTTTAGCAACATTTCTTTCTGTTCTTCCCAGGTTAGACAGTAAGCGGCATCTTCTCCAAGATTTTGAATTATGGAGTTCCCCTACTCGATTGCCTCATCGCGGAATGAACATACTCCGTATTTTATCCGTTCGAGAGAAGTGCAATCACTGATTTTCATGACAGATTCCATTTTCTCGATCCTTCAGATAATTTCCAAAGGTCCTTCGGCACTGGTAAATTCTTTCGGTCTGCAACCTTGGAAAGTTTTGTATGAGCACCAGCGTACCGTACTACCCGAGGGATTTTCGTTTAGATTTTCGGTTCTAATAGTTTCCCCGGTTAAGTTATTAGTTGTGTTTCGGATATTTTGGCTTGTATTACGATTGGCCTCATCTTTCTTGAGTGCCGTGTTCACATGTTGAGCGATCAATTGGGCTAGCTCTTCTTGAGAAGATGGTAATCCAGACGCTTGATCGGTAGTTGTTCGTCTTGTTTTAGGCGCCATGTTTTCTTTTTGGAAAAGAATATAATTTTGTTAGTTTTGGAAATATATTTTATAAACTTTTAAGAGGTTAAATAGCATAATCCATAACAAACACACACACACACACACATATATATATATAATCATCCAAAAGAGGGGGAGGGGGTTTATATAACTACCAAAACCTACAAAATTAGGTGTAATATATATTACACCTTTAACCACCCATAAGTACCTACCAAATTACCACAAACATCCAAAAGACTATAAGTTCACAAGTTAGATTACACAACATTCTAACATACTACTAATACTACTTGTGAGCCTAATCTAATGTAAGCTCATCAAGTAGCACACGAATGGCTCGGTCACGCTGTTCTTCATCTCCAATTATCCCACCCTCGCTTCCGTGTTCAACCCGTTGTTCCTTATATCGAACACATACTAGCATAAGGCATTGTGTGATTGATCATCAGTGCCCTGTTTGTGTTTAATAGCGAAAACACGGTTTGCGAGAGTATTGATCACATTCTCATAAGCCGCGACTTTGCCCAAAAGCATCATAATGACCTCGTGGTTAGCGGGACCCTCCTCTACCACAGGCTCCGATGAAGGAGGAAGTGGTGGGGGTGGGGTCACAGCCAAATGGGCCACGGTAGCAGAAGTGGATGCATCGCGGGTAGACCTGGTTCGTTTTTGGGAGTACACCCAAAGAGGTGCGGCTCCCGAAGTCGATCCAGGGTGTCCATATGCAACCACCGGGCGGAACTCGACCAGGGACAACGGTGTACTGTCGCTACTAGACTCAGAGTATGTCACTATCACAAGCGGTGGAGTCATCTGAAAAGCATAACAATTCAAGTTAGTAATAATTAATTACTAATATATATATATATATATATATATATATTTTTGTTTCGCGAGGCGGGAAAGGACCGTGTGTTTGAATATTCGGTTATAGTTTAGAAAATCATATATTTTCTAATTCTCTATAACTATAACTATTGGCTCTAATACCAACTTCTGTCACACCCCGAATATCTTAACTTAAAACAGCGGAAGACATAACTTAAGTCGTTCGGGTAATGACAGATGCCGATAGCCAATAACAATAGAACAAATAATAAAAGACTTAACTTTTATTAACGAAAATATATATATGTTACATTATCAGAGTTTCATACACGTGCCAATGCACGATTTCCTAAAATCTTATCATTATTCAAACATGCCTCGCCCTCCTTTCCACGCCATCTCGAAACCATCACTTACCTGAAAAGCATATTAAAATATCGGTCAACAAAGTGTGTTGGTGAGTTTCACTTTATAATAAAATAGTCGATATATATATATGTATGTATGTATGTATGTATGTATGTATGTATGTATGTATGTATGTATGTATGTATGTACGTATGTATGTATGTATGTATGTATATGTGAATCGAAAACAACATCCATATAATGATCTATTGTCATTATATCCAATATCAACTAGTGTGTAATCGTCACTACACCCTGAATTATATTAAAACATCCCGTGTATAATGTCTTACCACCATTATAACACCAATCCGTGTGTAATAATCTACCGTTATTACATCACCAAAAACAATAGGCATTTTACTTTTTAAACAAAATGTGCGGTTGTAGACGAGCAAAGAATACAACATTAGGTATGACTATCATAGTTGATAACCTGAAACATAATAAACTCAAAATATACCCACTTTTAACCCAATGAGATTGGAAGTGGGGGGGGGGGGGGGCGTCACCCCGATATTTCTACCCATATTTCTGTGCCCTTACTAATTCGGTTAACAGTTATTTAGCCAACTAGACTCATCCCGCATTAGACACAGTTCGTAAAATAAAATTCCTTTACAATATTAATGGGTTCCATATGAAATGAAGAATATGTTTTTCCCCCAAAACACAATTAAATATCGATTTAAAACAATTCTAGTTAAAAACAAAGGGGGGTTCGATAGAGAAACTCACGGTTGTAGCTTTTCGTTCCAAAATCTCGTGTCCTATATTAGTACACGTTTTGTTAATAAAAACTTGATTTTAGTTTTTATATAAAATCCTTTTTAGTTTATTAATCTTAATCTAGTGTTCACATAAGCACATAAGTAATTAAACGAGCACACATAGTTCGGTTTTCCGTTAACTCTTATTTAATTAACTAAATCAGTTAATAAACAATTAAAATATATAAATATAATAAAATATTATAAGTTTCAGTTGCTGGAAATTTTAAGAAAATATTAATCTTTTTTTTTTCATAATTCTTGTCGGTTTATGTTTAAAATGAACCATTTCAGTTTTTCATTTAAAATGTAACTTATAATTCATGTAAAATAAATGTTACATATATATTAATAAAGTTTTATAAGTTAACTCGTGAAAATATATTATTATTTTTGTTAATATTTTCTTAAAATAGCAACTTTTTAACGTCTTCGTGTCGGTTTTCGCGACATGAACCGTTTAGGACTAATTTTTATCATTTTATCCTTTTCTCATATATTAACTTATGCTATATATGAGTATTTTATAACTTTAGGGGCTGTTCTAAAACATTCCTTAAGAATTGTGTCGGTTTCGTTTAAAATGCCAATTTTTTGAACCGTTAACGTTACCGAGAAGTCAAATAAGTTGAACAAGTCTACACTAATTATCTAATGAACTAATCAGTCATATACTAACACATAATTAACCATAAATTCCAGTTTTGATCATTTAATTTCACAAAACACGGTTAATCGAGTTTTGAGTTCCTAGTTCATGTTCTAAGTTCATTAACTGTTGGGTCAAGAAATTGACCTAAGGGGAGAATGTTGAGTCAAAAATTTGACCTAAATGAAGTACATGGAAGATTGGAATCTTCTCAACCTCCTCTGAATTTGCTAAGTAATGGATCCGAGCACACCTTAGACCTCCGAGCAAGCTTTTATTTGGCCGAGTACGATATTTTGCCTACCGGGCAAGGTTTACTTCAAATAGTCTTCTTAAGTGGTTATCCGAGCAGGGTTTGCAAATTAGCGTGTTTCCGAGTAGGGTTCACTAGTTTATGTAAATCCGGGCAAGGTTCACTTTATTAAGCAAATCTGTTCTTCAGAACCAAGTATATTACTCCTCCGAGTAAGGTTTGGTTAACCAAGTCCAAGAAGCCAAGTGATTGGAAGACCGGGCAAGGTATTCATTAATAAGTATGATCCAAGTATGCTTGATATTCTAAAGAAATATCTCTAAGTAATATCGAGTAAGGTTCAGCTCGAGCAAGGAACAGTACTCCCGAGTACACTTTGCTCAATAAGTTATTTTATAGCAAAGAGCTGAAATGGATCATTGAAGAACAAGGTTGCTCGTAAGAAGTTGTCGGGAAAAGTCTGGAAAATTCAAGAAGACTGAAGTCTACTCGGTGAGTATTTTACTTAGTGAAATACTCTTTAAGTAAAGTATACCCGGAAATTGATCCTGAGCACACTTCTATGTTACCAAGTTATGAAGGATGGCCGAGCATACTCGGAAAGACAAGATTGATGCAAAGCCTACCCGGAAGACTTGTTTTACACTAAGTTTATTTTGAATATGTAATATGAGTATGTATGATTGTATTTGGGGGTTTCTAGAAGGAATGACAGCTATCCTAGGTTGGCAGGCCTATAAATAGAATATTTAGGGCACGCCGCCAAAGAGGCTGAGAGGGGGCATAATACGGATAAGACAGACACATTAATTGAATGAATATTGTGTGACGGCTGTCTTAGGATTCCTAGAAAACCCTAAATCGATTATCCTTTTGTATGATTAATATTATAAAATGGAAATCTTTTGAGTGAATCTTAAGTGTGCTTTCTACCTCTGATTATTCATTGCAACCGTATGTTTTTTATTGATTCCGCCTTTAACAAATGGATATCTTTCTAAATATAGAATCCCGTCATTAACTCTCTTGTCAACACGATTAATCCGTGTGAGTTATGACATGATTGATTATGATCCAGCCGAAATCGAGGGGACCGACAAGTGGTATGAGAGCTGTATTACTGCTATTTTTAGAAAGATTGTTGCTGATTGAAGATTTGAAGAAGAATGACGTAAGCAGACCACTGTTCGATTGATTTGTGACGTTAGCAGCCCTGTTTTTCATTTTTCTTCCAGATCTACAATCTACCGGTGTTTTCTCTTCCTTATTTCAATTAAAGTTCTAATCTTTATATCAAAATCTTGTTCTAATCACATCAAACACATCAGATCTGAGTATTGTGTTTTCAGATCTGATTATTTTGAATTTTTTTTCAAGGAAACTGATTTTTAATTTCTCAAAATGTCTGGATATGAGGAACAAGAGGTGTGTACTAACAAGATACCAAGGTTGTATGGACAGGAAAACTTTATCAAATGGAAAGTACTCTTTGAAGCAGCCGTATGCTACAATGATATTGATATGTGGAACTCCATCAAGAATAGTCCACAAACTACTGTTGAAGAAGGTGCAAATGCAACTGCAACTACTGCTGTAAGAGAAAAAATGTGAAAGGTGGATGACAAAGCCATAGCTATTATTAAGCTAGGTTTGTCTTGGGAGATTCTGACCAAGGTGGCTCATCACACAACTGCCAAACAAATGTATGATGCTATCCTTGAAATGTATGAAGGGAATACTGAACTAAAGAACATAAAGAAGCAAAGATTGAAGCAACAGTTGGAAAGGTTCAAGTATAGGGATGGAGAAAGGTTGAAATCAATACTAGAACATTTTCTAAGTATTGTGAATGAGTTGAGGACAACTGATTATGTAATGACTGTCTATGATTTGAATACAAAGTTACTCAAATCAATGCCAAAAGAATGGTATACTGCTTGCAAATTCATCCTTCAGAAGAAAAATTTCAATGAATTGATATTGGATGATGTGGTATGCTTTCTTCAGGCTGCAGAACTTGAAATGATAGAGAATGAGATGATTAAGGAAGATAGACCATGCTTCAATGTTTCAAATGCATTGATTGCACCTATGGGAAATCTGTCTACCAAGAACCAACAGCAAATTCCCATTATTGAAGAACCAGCTGAAAATAATGTTGTTACTCCAAAATCTTTCATTGGAGGTAGCACAAGTAATCAAGGAAATCAGCAGAGGTTCAACGTGCAACTGATTGATGATACTGATTCTGCCTTCAAGCCAAGTGGAAATGTTCCTAATACTGGCACAGGACATGGTCAAAGCAATGAAACACAAGCTTTGTTGTCTATGTTTACTGAGTCATATAATGCATTTGTTGCAAAGAATATAATTCATGCAAGTGTGGTACAAGATGATTTAGAACAAATTGATGCAGATGACTTGGAAGACATGGATTTGAAGTGGCAAGCTGCCATGTTGGGTTTGAGAAGTAAAAGGCTGTATAACAGAACTGTTAGGTCTCTGGTTTTTGGTCCTAATGACAGGATTGGATTTGACAAGTCAAAAGCAATATGCTACAATTGTCAGCAACCTGGTCATTTTGCAAGAGAATGCAATCAACCAAGAAATTTTCAAATGAATCAATTCCAGAATCAACAACCAGGAGGTCAGCATCAATATCAACAAAATCAACCAAGAGGTCAGCAACATTACCAACAAAATCAGCCAAGATTCAACAACAACAACAGTCAAATGTACAATTTTAACAACAACAACTTCAATCCTAACAACAATTACAATCCCAACTTCAACAACTTTCATCCTCAAATGAATAATCAACAACAAAGTATGCAACAGACTCAAGGTTTTCATATGAACAACAATCAAAACCTTCAAGCAGCTCAAAATGTTCCAAACAACACTGTTCCAGCAAATCAAAATCAGATCAGAAATCAAGGAAATGTGGCAGTTTTGACTACACAGCATGAAGGAAATTTTGATTGGAGCAATCATGAAGAGGACATAGTAGATGATATCAGGAAAGAAAATGTGGCATTCATGGCCATAGTTGAGAAGAAAAGGGATCATCATCTCAGGTACACTCTGCTCCTACAGTTGATTTAAATGAACTTATCATTGAATTGAAAACAAAAGTAGGCAAGCTGGAAAGTGAGTGTTTTAGAAAACAAAGTATCATCAATGAGTATGAGGCAAGTGAGATGATCAGTGATGAAAAGATTAAAAACCTTGAAGATGATTGCATGATCATTTACAGAACTCAAACCAGATACACCACTGAGATTGATGGATTAAAGAAGATGTTTGTTGAAGAAAAGGTGCAAAACACAAGACTAAAGGTTGAAAATGAATTTTCGAAGAATTTGATCTCAACAGGCAACATATGTGGTATACTGAACCAGGTGAAGGAACAAGACAAATACAAAACAGTACCACCTCCATTCAACAACAACTTCATGCCAAAAGTTGACAAAGAGAAAAGAGATGCATACTTGCAACAATTCAGAGATGTCTTTCAAGACAAGGAAGAATTTGTTGATTTGTACAAAAAGGTAGAAGTGAATGAAGAAGGAGAGTTTGTGATTAAGAAAGAAGTAAAAGAGGATAAGTCAATTGGAGTTCAAGTCTCTGAGGATGACTTTGATTCAGTTAAGTTGGATCAAGATGATTTGAGTGATCAAATTACTGAAAAGGAGATCAAAGCTGCTGAAAGAGGAAGAAAATATAAGAAACCTGAATCAGTAGATAAACTTCCAAAGTATCCACCAGTCCCACCAAGATTGAGAAACAGAATGATAAAATGAAAAGAGAACATGTTTCTTTTGATATTTGTGAAAGGAGGAAGATAAACTACAATGAAGTCAGACCACCAAGCAAGGCTGTATTGGGTAAGATAAAGCAGAACAACAAAAAGAAGATGGTGACTGAAGAAGTTGATACAGAAAAATTTATCCCAGTTTATCCAATCTTTTCTAGTCATGAGGTGTTGGATGTTGGAGAAGTGGAAACTATGAAAGAGTATGAGAAAAGACAGTCAAAGGTTAGAGAAAGCAGTGATGAAGAATCTATGATTATGGAGAAGATTGTCTTTGTCAAAAGCAAACTTGAAAGACAAGACATCAAGATTGAGGAATTTGTTCCTTTTTTAATTAATTTTGATGGTTAAAAGAATCAGAAGACTCTAGGAGTCAAGACACCTAAGCCAAGTGAAAGATACAAGAAACCAAAAGAACATGAAATATTCAAAGGCAAGGTTTGGTGCAAAAGGTGTGATGAATATGGTCACCACACAGATTCATGTAATGAAAGATTCAAATTCAAACCATTTCATGTACCAGATGGAACAAAGTATGGGCAAGACTTTGTCCTGTACAAAAAGAAGTATGATGAATATCTGGGAAAAGGAAAGTTGTGTGGAAATGAAACCATGAACAAAAAAGAGAAGAAATCCGAAAAGGAGATGAGGATTGAAAAGAAAGTGGCTGAACTAGCAAGAAGAAGTAAATCTCCTAAGAAGAATGAGAAATTGACCAAAAAGAACTATCAGTCTGTGAAAATCAAGCAAGATACTCAATCAGTCAAATCTGATAGCTCACAAAGATCATCAAGCAGTGCGAAGACAAGAAGAAAAGATGCACATTCTAAAAATAAACCAACAGAACTCACTGGTAATGAGAAGTTTCTATTAAGACATTGATATGAACCACATGGTTTCCTTTGGAAATCTAAGACTGAGAGTAAGGTTGAGCAAGTTGCTGATGTGAGAGACTACTCTGAGAAGAAGGACTATGTGATAAAGGAGTATGCCACTGACTCAGATGAATACTACTGCCCAACCTCACTTGTTAAAACTCCAAGAGAGTGTGGTTATGAAACTGATCATTCAGACAACTTAGAATTGGCTCATGAAGATCCTAAGCCAACAACACTCACTTCCCAAGCTGTGTCTGAAACTGAATCTGATGAACTGCAAGTTGATAAGGCTTGCACTTCATCACTTAACTAATCACATTTTCCTTGTATGTGCAGGAACAGTCCACTCCTCTAAATGACATATGGTATATGGATATTGGTTGTTCTAGGCACATTACTTGTGACAAGAGATCTCTTGTCAATTATGACGAGAAGTATGAAGGTCCAGTAGCTTTTGGGAGTGATGAGAATGGTGGAAAGATTGTTGGAAAAGGATTCTTAAAAAATGGGAAAGTCTCATTTGATAATGTATTTCATGTTGAAGGTCTTCAGTACAATCTGCTGAGTATATCACAAATGTGTGATAAGGGTTACAAAGTCAGTTTTGATGATTCACACTGTTTCATTTTAAAACCTGAGTTTGTAATTCCACCTGAAATGATTATGATGATGGCACCAAGAAATGGTAACTTGTATGAATTGAATATGAAAGAGGCTATTTCAAGAGGAGGTGCATGTTTTGTTTCCAAAGCCACTGAAAATGAGTCAAAATTGTGGCATAGGAAACCGTGTCATGTGAACTTGAAGAACATGAATAAACTTGTCAAAGGTGAGCATGTCATAGGCTTACCTACAAGAGAATTCAAGTTGGAAGATCATTGTGATTCATGTCAAAAGGGAAAACAACACAAATCTACTCATAAGTCAAAACTCATCAACTCAATTGATCAAGTACTTGAATTACTTCACATGGATCTCTTTGGTCCAGTGAGTGTACCAAGTATTGGGAAGAAAAGATATTGTTTGGTGATAATTGATGACTATTTAAGATACACTTGGGTTTATTTCCTATGTACCAAGGATGATACTGCAGAGTTGATTAAAGGTTGTGTAACAATGATTGAGAACAAGTTGTATAAGACAGTCAAGATGATGAGAAGTGACAATGGCACTGAGTTCAAGAATGGAGTTATGCAAGAATTCTGTGAAGCAAAAGGAATGCAACATTTCTCAGCTCCTAGAACTCCTGAACAAAATGGTGTAGCAGAAAGAAGAAACAGAACACTTATTGAAGCTATAAGAACCATGTTAGCAGATGCTAATCTGCCTGTCACTTTTTGGGCTGAAGCTATAAATACAGCCTGCTATGTTCAGAACAGGGTACTTGTCAACAAAAGGCTTAACAAAACTCCATATGAAATATTTCACAACAGAAAGCCTTACATTAAGTTTTTCAAGCCCTTTGGATGCAAATGTTTTCTACTAAACACTAGAGACTATTTGAACAAGTTTCAAACAAAGTCCCTGGATTGTTTCTTTGTTGGATATTCTACACACTCAAAAGCCTACAGAGTCTATGTAAAAGATCACTTGAGTGTTATAGAATCTTCTGACATCATTTTTAATGAGAATCAATTCAATACAGTTGATGGTGCAGCATGGTTGTTTGATCATGAGAAGTTAATAAAGTCATTCAAGATTTATTCTGAAGACTTTGATGATTCATTCTACAAGACCAGTGTACTTGAAGAGAATAAGAAGAAAGAATTTGACTTAGAAGAATTGTGGAAAAAGGTTGCTAGAAAAGAAAAGGAATACACTTTTGTGAACAGCTCCTCAAGCAAGGTTATTGAACAGGATCAGGCTGTGAACAATCAAGACAGTACTAATGTACAGAATGATCAAGTTCAGAATGAGAGTGACACAAGCAACCAATCAAATGAAGAAGCTGTCACCACAGAAAGATTTCCAGACTTATTTCAAAATTTGAATCTGGGAAACAATGGTGCATCTACTTCAGGACAAAACAATGAGGAAGCACCAGATTTTCATGATGCAGAAGCTGATTTGATCATTGAAGAACATGAACTCAATGAAACAAATCTTGACACAAATTTGTCTACAAATATGCTAATACAAACTCCTACTGTTGAAAAGAATCATCCTGCTGAAAATATCATTGGTGACTTGCATGAACGAGTTACAAGGAGTCATTTTGAGATTGCAAACATCTGTCTGTACTCTTGCTTTCTATCTCAAATAGAACCAAAGAACATTGCTCAAGCATTAAAAGACAATAGTTGGGTAGAGGCAATGCAAATCTTGTAGACAAGCCATTTGACAGATATGCAATTGGAACCAAATGGGTGTTCAGAAATAAAAGGGATGAAAGGGGTTTAGTGATTAAGCATAAAGCTAGACTTGTAGCACTGGGATGTCTTCAAGAAGAAGGAATAGACTTTGAGGAAGTTTTTGCACCAGTTGCAAGACTTGAAGCTATCAGGATTTTTCTTGCATATGCTGCCTCAAAGAACATTAAAGTGTTCCAGCTTGATGTTAAGTCTGCATTTCTAAATGGAAAGATTGATGAAGAGGTGTATGTTGCTCAACCTCCAGGTTTTGAGGATCCAATGTATCCAAACAGGGTATATAAGTTAATCAAAGCCCTTTATGGATTGCATCAGGCTCCTAGAGCATGGTATGATGAGCTGTCAAATCATCTTCATGAAAATGGTTTCAAAAGAGGAGCCATTGACAAGACACTCTTCTACAAAAGAAAGGGATCAGACTTGCTTCTAGTACAAGTGTATGTGGATGACATCATCTTTGGTTCTACAAATGAACAAATGTGTATGGAGTTTGAAGGGGTAATGAAGTCCAAATACAGCATGAGTTCTATGGGAGAAATGAACTTCTTTCTAGGATTGCAAGTTCAACAGAAGCTGAGGGGATTTTCATTCATCAAAGCAAATATGTGCAGGACATCTTGAACAAGTTCAACTGTCATGAGTACAAGACTTCTTCAACTCCAATGGACACCAAAGAAAAGATGATTGCAGATGAAAAGGGGGAGCCTATAGATGAACATGAATATAGAGCCAAAATTGGATCTCTAATGTATCTGACTGCACCAAGACCAGATATCATGTTTGCTGTATGTGTGTGTGCAAGATTCCAATCAAGTCCAAAAGTCTCCCACATGAATGCTGTTAAAAGAATATTCAGATATTTGAAGAGAAGACCAGACTTAGGGATTTGGTATCCAAAGAACCAAGCTTTTGATCTGATTGCATATACAGACAGTGACTATGATGGCTGCAACATGAGCAGAAACTCAACCTCAGGTGGATGACAATTTTTGGGTGAAAGGCTAGTGTCATGGCAATGTAAAAAGCAGACTACAGTTTCTATCTCTACTGCAGAACCTGAATATGTTGCTGCATCTGCCTGCTGTGCACAAGTTCTATGGATTCAAAATCAGATGCTGGACTATGGTTTGAATTTCTTGAACACCATTTCATCAGACATCATATTTTACTGTTAAAAAATCCAGTTCAACATTCCAGAACTAAGCACATTGAAATCAGACATCATTTCATCAGAGACTTTAGTGAAAAAGGTTTGATTGAAATGCAAAGGGTTGATACAAGTGACAATTTGGCTAACCTATTCACCAAACCACTTGATAGAACCAGGTTCAACTTTCTTCTGAAAGCCCTGGGAATGATCAACTCTGATGAAATCTGATTAAGGATGTGTGCCTGGTTGTGTGTCTCTCTGTGATAACTAATTATTTTATTAGAGATTACACATAATGAATGTTGATTGAATATGTTTTGAATATGTTTCAACTAAATGTTGATTGAATATGTTTTGAATATGTTTCAACTAAATGTTGATTGAATATGTTTTGAATATGTTACACATAATGAATGTTGATTGAATATGTTTCAACTAAATGTTGATTGAATATGTTTTGAATATGTTTCAACTGAATGTTGATTGAATATGTATTGAATATGTTTCAACTGAATGTTGATTGAATATGTTTTGAATATGTTTCAACTGAATGTTGATTGAATATGTTTTGAATATGTTTCAACTGAATGTTGATTGAATATGTTTTGAATATGTTACAACTGAATGTTGATTGAATATGTTTTGAATATGTTACAACTGAATGTTGATTGAATATGTTTTGAATATGTTTCAACTGAATGTTGAGTGAATATGTTTTGAATATGTTTCAACTGAATGTTGATTGAATATGTTTTTGAATATGTCACTGTTTGAAGTTAACTGATAGGTGCTTAAGTAAATATCTGTGCAATTTGTTTGAAATTGATGATAATTCTTGACTATCAAGTTAACTGATCTGATGTTATGATAAGTAGTTTGATCTGTTTGGGTGAAATTGAATGCTTATCTGATGTCATGAGTAATCACATGTTTATGGTTACTTGAATATGTTATCTATCTGATCTTCTGATGTTGTTAAGATAGGATAGACATTGAATGTTAGTCTAGTCTATTTTCTTGATGATGTTAAGAATGATTAAGATTTGATTATGTGATGCAACTGTTTATGTCAAAATGTGTTTTATGTCAAAATTAAGTGATTCAATGAATTTTATAATGAATTTTGCATAAATACCTTATTTTGGTGAAAACATGAGCAAGTTGATTAATGGTCAAGAGATATGATAAGATTATTCAGTTCAAGCTTTAAAGAAGCTTAAAAGAAGGATTTTTTTTCGAAAAGTCTCAAGTAGTTATTTTTGCTGAAAATTATGTCATTTGCCCAGTTGGAAGGATATGCACTTGTGTATGTGTGGTCCTTAAATCTCTACAGATTCAAAGGATAGCCATTGACCTGAAAACTGAATGCATTTGGGGCAATTATGACTTGTTTCTTATACCTTCACTTAAAACTATGACAATAGCTTTGACTTTGAAAGGACATATATTCACATGTATGTTTGGTCCTGTTGACCACTTTTGGTCAAACAGGATAGCCATTAACCTGACAATGAAGAGATATTGTGGTGATTGAATATTAAACTGTGTTTATTGGGAAATGATAGTACATTGACTACTTAGCTGATCATATGGAATTAATAGGCTAAAAAGACCTTAGTATAGTCATTAACATGTATGGTTGCTTTCCCATGGTGATGTAAAATCTAAGGTGATATAAACATAATGAATATGCTAATCTTTATGTGGAGATGCATAGTTGTCTTTGCATGTCTTAAGATAAATCTCTTCGAATGATATGGCAGAAAAGTGATTACCCAGTCATACACGAGCCTGTTGTTATTTGATCAAACAAAAAATGAAACATCTTTAAATATGACAAAGAACATACTTTTAGAAAATTTGAGAAAATATCAAAAACAAGGGGAAGAATGAATAAATCAACCAAAAGTTGATAAGTGTTTTAAATATTTTATCAAACAAGAGGGTTACAACAAGAACTACAAAGATGTTGGCAAATTCTGTCTCATCTTGAATGAAAGGCATGTTGCTAACTGTAAGTCCAATGTTCAACCTCTATATATGTTTGAATCCAAAAATATAAAAATACAATAAGTTCTGTCATACAAAAACTATTTTTGACCAAATACAGGAGGTTGGAGTCAAATAGGGGTGATCTGGGGAAAGCCAAATAAGCTTTGAGAAGAGATATGAGGCATCATAGCACAGTGTTGACCATTAATGCATTATGATTTAAATGAACCTAAATCATATCACGAAAGAGATGAAATTCATGCTAAGTTTATACCTGCTGTTAACCTATCTATGTTGTCATAATAATGCTGAGAGTGAAGCATTGAGATAGCTATTTAGTCAATATGATCCCATTCTTGAGATCTTTTCAGTAAATGGAAGAAATTGTTTTGAAGAGAAATATAACTGAAATTTGATCTCTAAATGCACCATTTTCTCTTAAACTATGATCTAAAAGGAAAAATATATTTTGACAAAGTGGTTTAAGTCAAAAAGTGTTGCATTTTGCCTAAAATAGTGTTTCGGGTAAGGTTTGATAATTTTCAACCTTTCCGAGTAAGCTTAGTCATTTTTGACTTGATTATGTGTGAATATGTTGTTTCGGGTAAGGTTTGATACTTTTTAACCTTTCCGAGTAAGCTTAGTCATTTTTGACTTGATTATGTGTGAATATGTTGTTTTGGGTAAGGTTTGATAATTTTCAACCTTTCCGAGTAAGCTTAGTCATTTTTGACTAACTTTATGATTTTCGGGCATGCTTTGAAGTGTTTACACTTTCCGGGTAGAGTACACTGTTGTACTCATTTCCCGAGCAAGCTTGAAGTCTTGAGATGATTATGAGTTGTTATAGCTAGCTTTTAACAAGAAATTCTTGTTCGAGCAAGCTATGCATGTTATATGCTGATTGTGATTCCAAGCAAACTTTGTGAACTTAAGTTAGTACACCGAGTAAGCTTTGTAATTTGTGTGAATATGTTGTTAGGAAAGGTTTGTTAATCTTTCCGGGCATGCTTAGATATTACTATTTAAGTTTGTCATTTTTCGGGTATGGTTTGACATGTTGAAATACCTTGAGTAAGGGCATACCTGATGATTGAATGTGATTATCCTAGCAAGCTTAGTGCTAACATAGGATTTTCGGGCAAGCTCTATGAAATTTTGAGACTATAGCACACTTAAATGTTTATGTGTTTTTAATTTCATTCCGAGCATGCTCTGTGATATGTGTGTTTATAATTTCTTTGAAATTACAAGTGTTTTCTGGCAAACTTTATTTACCGGGCACACTTTATATTTCGGGTACACTTGTGTTCCTTCAATATAATTGGTAATTTCAAAAGTTAACCTTCCGAGTACACTTTGCTTCCGAGCACACTTTGCTTCCGAGCACACTTTGCTTTCGAGCACACTTTGTACTATATGAAGGTTATTCGGGTATACTTTGCATAAGATTGTTGTTCAGGCACACTTTACATCAGAAAGGTTGCTCCGGCACATTATATTTTCAAGCATACTTGAATGCATGTGTTACTTGATTGAATATGTTATTTAGTATGATAAAATTGATTATGATTTTTATTAGGGTTTATGCTAGATAAGTTTTAATTTGAAATTGAGAAATCTATATGGGTGTCTTAATTGATTCCTAGTAAGGATGTTTATTTGATGATTATACTTGATTATTTGCCTTGTGATTAATTTCTCAAGAAATCTAGTATTTCGGGTAAGCTTTCTTCATTATGTCGTAACTTTAAATTAATTTGCTTGATCGAGCAAGGTTTATAAATAGAAGAATTCTGGCAAACTTTGTATATTCAAAATGAAAATTTTCCAAGCAAAATTTGACCGGGTAAGGTTTGTAAGTGGAAGTATACCGAGTAGACTTTGGATATATTAATCTTTCGAGTAAGGTCTTATAAACTTAAATGAAATTAAATGTTTTTAATATATCAAGTGGATAATGTTACTGGTTGACAGCTAATAATTCACAAAAGGACAAAGAGCATTTAAAACCCACTTTCAAAAGGTATAAAAGAGGGAGTTAGGCAAATTTTTCAACGTTACTTTTTCCTCTCTCTTTCCTTCCACTGCAACTGCTTACCCGCAAAGAATCCAAACCCTAACTTGAATTAGCCCTCTAATTCCGACTCGGTAAGCATTAATAATGTGTTTACCGATCACGATTAGACTATAATGGGCTTTGATTATGTATCTGATTACTAATACTCTGTTTATGTGTTTAGCTCATTGATTTGTCGAAGAACAGGTTCACGAAGATTTCTTTCTTTCTTCTTCATTTTTATAACTTGAAATTATCTAAAGTACTGAACTTTATGGCTAATTTCACTTTGAATATGTTTGATTATGTGATTCAGGTATGGCAGAAGAAGAATAGCCAAAGTATTTCTTTGAAAAGAAACATAATATGTGTGCACTTCTGCAAGTCACACCTGACAATGAGCCTGTAGCACCAATGATCAGATGGATGGCTCGATCAAATGTCAACTTTGCTCTTACTGAAAATCCTGTCATCTACAGAAATCACTCACTTGATTTCTGGAGATCAACAGAACATGTAGAAGACATCAATGGGAAAAGAATTGAAGCATCCGTTGCTAGTCAGGAAATACATGTGACAGATACAACCTGATTATGAAGAATTCTTCACAACACCACCTACATCACCACATACTGAAACTGACCTTCTTACCCTAATGAAAGAAAATGTTGAGTTGAGAAGAAGGAATGAGGAAGTAACACAGGAGAATGTGATCTGTTAGAGAAGTTGGTGCAGGCAAACTTGAAAATTCAAGCCTTGGAGCAGGAGGTTGAGAAGACCTCAGCTGCCCCAAATCAGGGGGAGAATGATTCTATGCCAACTGTCTCAGGTGTAGAAGGTGAGAATGTGAATGCATTGAATATGATTATGAATGTGTATGGAGATGGAGAGGAGAGCAGTGAGGAGAGCAGAACTGAGGAAGATACTAATTCCTTAGCTACTGTTGTACTTACTGATGTCACTGATCCATAAACTGAAGAATTCATTGATGAAAATGCTGCTAATTAGTAATATCATTAACGATATTACTAATTAAACTTGTTATTTTTATATGTGCAATTATTATTGGATACTTTAAAAGTCCAGATCTTTTAACCTATTTTATAAGTTCATAACAAGTCAAATCTTACTTTTCAATAAAGAGTTCTTCTTCCATTTTGGAAGAATCTTACTTCATGATTCAAGTATGTTTCTTTTCAACAAAGTTAAATATGAACTTTTAGAAGATTCTATTCTCTATAATCAATCACTTTATATCATTCCTATATTTATCAATTTCTAATCAATCATTCAAATCACAAGATTATGAATTTTATGAATTTTCTAAGTGTTGTTCTAATAAGGTTTCCTATTATAGTAACTTTTAACATTTGATCATTCTAATTGATTTAATTCTTCCACTTTGATTTAGTACAATTCTAAGTTTAATTCATTCAATTAGTTTGATAGGGTTTCATGCATCCTAAGTATTATATTCCCATTTTATTCTTTCAATTTATTATTCAATAAAGTTTCTATATCATACATCCTATCTTATTTTAAGTTGCTATTAATCTCATATTGTTTACATTCATTACAAGTATTCCCTTCAAAATCCAAATTTCAACTTTTCTTAAACTAAAGTTTCCTTATTTAGTAACTTTAACAATCTTTGTTAACCTTCAATTTCCAACTATTAATTATAACATGTAACCTATATCATTTACAATTAAATCATTCCATATAACGATCTTTTTATTCAAAAATCCTATTCAAAACCCATTAATTAATCCAAAACAAAAAATCCCCAAATTTCAATTATGAACTTTTTCTTGTTTTTGTTCATCTCCAACAACAACTTTTCACTAATCAAAGTCCATACTAACAAGTTAAATATCAATAATCCATCCACATTTCACTCTAACAAACCCTAACATGTGTGTGTGTGTTAATATTTGAATTTGTGCTTATGTGTTTGTGTTCAAGGGTATTCGGCCGAGCCTATTTGAGGGATAGAGAGAGAGAGGGAAAGGTAACGTGTTGAGTTGGAAGTAGACTGAGTGGTGGATGCCTCTAGATCTTTACAGCACACCATGTTCTTGAAGCTTGTAATGATTGGCATAAGGAGTTGGAAGAATAGGATTGGAGGGTTTGGGAGGTGGGGTGTTGTGTTGTCCAAGGGGTGTCGGCCAGGGGGTGTATGAAGGGTCTTTGTTTAATAACTAGATGATTCCGATTAATCGTTTAACATATTGTGTGATTTAAATATCCAAACGGATCCCGGTTTCAATAATTTTTGTTAGATTTTGAACGAAATCAAATTCTTAAAAATATGGACCATAAAACCATTTTCTTGGAAATAGTTTGTGTGGGGTCTTGTCCGGGTCCTGTACTGGCTCGTGTTTATTTATTTTTCCAGTTTTTGCGATTTGAGCCTTCCTAAATTATGTTTTTACACTATCTCACATGTTTTTGTATATATTTTGAATTTTGAGATTATTTTATTGTCCTAATGATTTATTTACTTACTGGCTCACTGCCCGAAGTTTTTTCACTTTTTTCCCTTTGTTGTACCGAAGTTTGGACTTTTTGTTGACTTTACAAGAAATTGAACTTTAATAACGAGAGATTTTATTAATGAAATGATATTAGGATGGTAAACGTGGTTACATTAACGAAAATTTTTGCCAGATGTTACATGCAGAGGAGACCGTTGTCTGCTTCTTACACAACCTTCAGAGTTGAGTTCTATTCATGATGTTTTCTAAGTATAGAATATGAAAAAGTGTATTACTGACAATACGAAAATAGTACCACTAGTAGAGGTGCATATAAAAGACAAAATAAACTTTGTGGAGGAACCCATGGAAATAATAGACGGAAAAATCAAACAGTTATGACATTACAAAACTCTCTGGTTAAAGTTAGGTGGAACTCACAACGAGAAACCCATGGAAATAATAGATAGAAAGACCAAATAGTTACGACATGACAAAATCTCTCTGTTTAAAGTTAGGTGGAACTCATAACGAGGACCCGAATATACTAGGTAACGTACGGATGAATACCAAAAGATATAAGTACACACATATTTTCTCTAAAAACGGCTCAATTGGTACATCGAATTTCAGGGATGAAATTTTTTCACCGGGGGAGAATGTGACATTCGTGAAAAAACAAGGTATACCTTAGCTATTAAGTAACGAGTAAACGTTAAACCGAATAATATTGATTATGACACAGATATATCAGGGGATCATATATGAGTAATAAATGTATAACAGTAGCTAAGATAATGACATTAATGCCCTAGTATGCAAAAAACTGGTTAAATGGAAAGATTTCCGTTTAACGATACGCTATGATATTTAACGTAAACGCTTGTACCAAAACAAGCATTGTATCATCCGTCAAACCGAAATAGACTTATGAAATACTTAGTTAAGATGTTTTAATTAAATTATAAAAATATTTTTGATTTTTACAACAAGTTAGCGTGTTTTCTTTAATTTTAAAAACTAAGCCGAAAACGCGCATTTTTGCATACCACACTCAAACAATTTGTTTTTACCAAAAAATCAAACACGCACTTAAAATTGACCCGATATATATTGTGACAATCGTCAATTTCAGGTTAACCCCGTTAACTCAACTCCGTCAATTCAAACTTTAAGATCGTTGAATCTATAACGCACACTTCATTACATTTAAACTAGGGTTTAAATGACGCTTAACACTTACTACATGTGTAGTCTTTCGAGATTTGCACCGAAACGCAAACGAGTTGACGCGAACGATTGATAAATAAACGACAAACGTCAAAACACTAATTATGTGATTATTATGTGTTAGATATATGTGTGTTACTTGATTGTTATGTGGAATGTTAAACAAGAAACAAGAACCAACTAGTTTAGGCTAGAGATGTAACACTTGAAAGATTAGTGGCTAGAGTGTAACTTGTATTATTATAAATATAACCTATTCACAAAACCCTAACCCATTCACCCCCCCCCACCCGATCGCCTCTCTCTCTCTCCTTGTTCTTCACGGCTGCCGTCCACCAAGATCACACATACACACATCAAATCAAGAGATTAATCCAAGAACTAGGTGCTAGGAAGGTATACTTGATCACCTCTTACCTCTTTGTTGTTTAATTTTGATGTTTAATGGGTTGTGTGTAAACCCTAATTCGGCCGATCATGTGTATGTATGTGATTAATATGATTGTTGTTAGTTGGATAACTAGATTGATGTTGTTGCTTGATTGATTGTTATCTTTGATTTGAGTTAAAATACAAACCCTAATCTTGTAGGTATGGTGTAATTGATATGCATGGATAGTAGTTATAGTGTCTAGAGGGTTATATGGATGCATGATAGTTCATAGATTGTTATTATGTTGAGTTTTGATGTGAACAGATTCTGGACAGAATGTATATATGATGTTTAAGTGACTGTAACGAAGTGTAAACGTGAAAATTGATTGAGATTGTGGGTACTGCAGTAAACTAGGTTGAGTCTAGTTTCTATAAAGTATAAATTCGTAATTTTTGGATAAGTGGAAGTATACTTTTATGATTTTACAAAAACGTGATGCAAAGCTGAGCTGTTAGACCTGCTGTTAGGTTATGTTGTAAATGTTATATCTCATGAACTACGAGACCAATTGGGTTGGTTCCACTTCTGGAAGTTGACTCATTGAGTTAGGAACCAAACCCAAGTGGTCTTGCATTTATTGGATTTTTCGTTTAATGGGAATTGCAAATAACATTCTGTTGCACATGAATCTGACTGATATGAGTTTGCTGTAATGTTTTGGTCATTATAAGAAAAATATGTGGAATAAAAATAAGATAAAATATGTTCTGGAAACCTAAGATATGTATGCTTCTGTGGTAATTTTTGGTGAATTAATTGAGACGTTATGATCGGTGAACTAGTGCAATCTTTCAAGTAGAAATTCTGTCATAACGAAACTAGCTGCTGAGTTGTGTAGGAATGCATGAAATATGATAGTTTTTATATAATTGTTGTATTTTGACCAAAATACCCTTGCGGGGAATAGTTGTTAGTTGATTGCCATGAATTGACCAAATTGCCCTTATGGGGAATAATGGTTAGTTAGTCTTTGTTTGTTGACCAAAATGCCCTTACGGGGATAATTGCTAGTAAAGTATGTTATTAGTACGTGACACGAAAGTAATTGCTCACTCATGTATCGTATCACAATTGTACTTGTTTAAGTCACACACAATTCACAAACGAAACACGAAATCTGTTACGTGCATAGGTATTATGTGCCGAGTCTAGAGACTCGTTAAACGTACCGATACTTAGAAAATCTCTTTGTTATTTAGAACGCTAGAGAGTTTCTACGACGCACATCACTTGGTGATCTAGATCGGGATATTCTTCGCAAACAGTGAGTTTCACTTACCCCGCTCTTTGAACTGTTTTCAAACGTTTTTCACATGGGGGAGATAACATACTCCGATAAACGTATTTTTCTGAGATAAACGCATATTTAAGATTTTGTTATAAATTATATATCACTTGTAAAGGCTAAGCGGCAAACGTAACATTTGAAGTCCCACACATCGGACCGGTTAATATTTGGAATAGCGAGTCACTGTTGAGTAGTACTACTGGGTTTGACAAACCCCACCCGACGCTAAGCTCAACTGGAGGTTGTGTGGGTGTAATTTTGGCTAACACTTACCATGGTCTGGATTGACCTGGTGACGGGCACTTGATAAACAGTCAGCTTCGGTCGCGAACCACTTAGCGATACTTGTTGTATAGATTAGCTACCTATCGATATATAATTTGACATAACACTATCTGTTAATGCAACACTTAAACGTCGTAACGGGGTTACGCAACACTTAAACGTCGTAACGGGGTTACGCAACACTTAAACGTCGTAACGGGGTTACGCAACACTTAAACGTCGTAACGGGGTTACGCAACACTGAAACGCCGTAACGAGGTTACGCAAAATGCTAAACGATTTATCTTATTTAACTTGTGAACTCACCAACCTTGTGTTGACACTTTTAGTATGTTATTCTCAGGTAGCCGAGGCGGGCGCGCGGTTTAGGAGCATGCATTAATTGAAAACATCTTTATTCTGCAAACTTAAATTTAACAGTTACATTTGGTTTTAAGTCGTCCTGCGTGACGCAACTTTTGAATTAAGGTTTTACGCTTCCGTACTTACTTTCATTTAAACGTTTTTCTTTGGTTTGATTATAACTAATGATTCCGATCCTGCCAGTTCACACCCTCTGACGGTAAAACTCCGTTAGTGGATTTTGAGGGTGTGACAGATTGGTATCAAAGCCATTGGTTATAGCGAACTAGAAGCTGCATGCATGCTAGACTATAACCGCGACGACCCATTAGTTATAATGATACGCACTGCATAGGTTTGTGTAGTCTTGAAATCTTATTTCTTTACCTCCTTCACTCATACGCGCGCATATACACGGCTTACCTGTAGGAATGTCGACGCCACCCTCATCATCATCCGATTCGATGACGCATGCTCACGGGAAGGAACCGCAGTTACCTACTGCCTCGCCACCCCGTGTAGTCCCGGAACTCGAAGCTCCTTCACCGAAGAGGTACCCGCCTATCCGGAGGCCTGTATGAAAACAACGTTAGTTGGGATTGGTACCCCAACATGATCAGACGTATGGTCTACCGTGAACAAGTTCCCCCATTGCCTCACCCGAACCACCCTGCTTACCCTAACACTCTACCACCCATAACCGAACCTGTGGAGCGAGTTCTCGCAGCTTTCGTTTCTTGTTTGGAGCGTGATGTGGGTTACATGCGCTACACGAGAGAGAACGTTTCCAGATTGTTAAAAGACGAAACCGAGAATAAGGAGGAGATTGCCCGCATGGCGGCGGCAATGAAAGATATGCAAGGGGCTAGTGATCAACAGATGAAGGTTATGATGAAGATGCGGAAAGATAGGTCACCAAGCGAAAGAATGTAGAGGAGACCTTGCGGCAAAGGGTGCTCCTAAGCCACCAATGACAACTAAGGGGTGCTTTGAATGTGGGCAAGAAGGTCATTTCCGGAAAGATTGCCCCAAGCTGAAACAGAATGACAACAATGGGGGTAATGGAAGTGGCGGTAATGGTGGAGGCAATGGCAAAGGAAGAGCGTTTGTGATTGGATCGGGTCAAGCCCGCAATGATCCGCATGTGGTGTCTGGTAAGTTCCCTGTAAACGATTGTTTTGCTTCTGTTTTGTTTGACACTGGAGCTGATAGGAGTTTTGTGTCGAAAGCCTTTAGCCAACTTTTAGACCTTACTCCAACCCCGTTAGACGCTAAGTTTCCTGTTGAATTAGCTAACGGTAAAACTGTAATAACAACTCATATACTTGCTGGATGTAAGTTGAAACTGTCAGGTCATGTCTTTGACATCGACCTTATTCCTTTTACGCTTAGTAGTTTCGATGTCGTTGTCGGCATGGACTGGTTATCCGAGAACCGAGCGGAGATTATATGCCACGATAAGATAGTCCATATTACCACCCCTTTCCGGCGAGATCATTTCGGTCCGAGGCGAGAGAAGCGGCATGACCACCAGCGTCATTACCCTTTTGAAGGCACAGAAGTATCTACGAAAGGGTCATCCGGCAATTTTGGCGCAGATCGTTGAGAAACCCGCGGAGGAGAAACGAATTGAAGACATACCGGTTGTGCGAGACTTTCCGGAAGTTTTCCCGGAGGATTTGCCCGGACTCCCTCCTATTCGTCAAGTCGAATTCCAAATCGAGTTGACACCCGTTGCAGCACCCATAGCACGAGCCCCGTATCGACTCGCACCGGCGGAACTTCAGGAGTTGTCCACTCAGTTGCAAGATTTGTTGGATAAAGGTTTTATCCGACCTAGCTCATCGCCATGGGGAGCCCCTGTCATGTTTGTCCGAAAGAAAGACGGGACTTTCCGAATGTGCATCGACTACCGGGAGTTGAACAAGGTGACGGTCAAGAACCGTTATCCTTTACCCCGAATTGATGATTTGTTTGACCAGCTTTAGGGATCGAGTTACTACTCGAAGATCGATCTACGATCCGGTTACCACCAGCTGAGAGTGCGCGAAGAAGATATTTCAAAGACGGCTTTCAGAACACGGTATGGTCACTACGAGTTTTCGGTTATGCCTTTTGGCCTAACCAACGCACCAGCCGTATTTATGGATCTCATGAATCGAGTATGCAAGGCGTACCTCGCCAAGTTTGTGATTGTTTTCATTGATGATATTCTCGTCTACTCCAAGAACGAGACTGACCATGAAGAGCACTTAAGGATAATTCTGGAACTACTGAAGAAGGAACAACTGTATGCTAAACTCTCGAAATGTGAATTTTGGCTTCGCGAGGTTCACTTTTTAGGACATGTGATCAACGAGAATGGTATCCATGTCGATCCCGGTAAGGTAGAGGCCATCAAAAACTGGGAAGCACCTAAGACTCCGACTGAGGTGCGACAATTCCTAAGACTGGCCTGCTACTACCGGTGTTTCATCGAGGGATTTTCAAAGATTGCTCAACCCCTCACCGCTTTGACTCACAAGGGCACTAAGTACAACTGGGGTGACGCACAAGAATCCGCTTTTCAACTGTTGAAAACCAAGCTTTGTAGCGCCCCTATTTTAGCCCTCCCCGAGGGAACAGAAAATTTTGAGGTACACTGTGACGCATCTATACAAGGTCTCGGTTGTGTGCTGATGCAACTCGAGAAGGTTATAGCCTACGCCTCTAGACAACTACGGGTTCACGAGAAGAACTACACGACCCATGATTTGGAACTCGGAGCTGTGGTGTTTGCTCTTAAGATATGGAGGTATTACTTGTACGGTACCAAGTTTACCATTTACACCGACCACAAGAGTCTCCAACATATCTACGATCAGAAGGAGCTGAACATGCGACAGCGTCGTTGGGTCGAGCTGCTTAAAGATTATGATTGTGCCATCAAGTACCACCCTGGCAAGGCCAATGTGGTGGCCGACGCCCTCAGCAGAAAAGAAACAGATAAACCCAGACGGGTGAGAGCATTGCAACTCACGATTCATGCCAGCTTACCCGATCAGATTCGCGATGCGCAACTGGAAGCTTTGAAAGATGATAATCTTCCATCGGAACTCATGCGGGGCATGAGCAAGCAACTTGAAACCAGATCGGACGGGGTCCGATATTTTGGGAACCGGATTTGGGTTCCACGATACGGAGAGTTGAGAACTCTAGTGATGGACGAAGCTCACAAGTCCCGATATTCTATCCACCCCGGCTCAGATAAAATGTATCATGATTTAAAGGCACTTTACTGGTGGCCGAACATGAAAGCCGACATTGCCACCTACGTGAGCAAATGTTTGACTTGTGCCAGAGTCAAGATAGAATACCAGAAACCATCTGGCCTTCTGCAACAACCGGAACTCCCAATGTGGAAATGGGAACACATCTCTATGGACTTTATTACGGGTTTGCCTAAGACACCGACGGGATGCGATACCATCTGGGTGATCGTTGACCGGTTGACTAAATCGGCACACTTCCTAGCGATTAAAGAAACAGACAAAATGGAAAGACTGACTCGAGTATACATGAAAGAAGTGGTGTCTAGACACGGAGTGCCTGTCTCGATCATTTCCGATCGAGATTCTCGTTTCACCTCGCACTTTTGGAAGTCGCTGCAAAGCGCACTGGGCACCCGTCTCGATATGAGTACAGCATACCATCCTCAGACGGATAGGCAAAGTGAACGGACTATTCAGACCCTGGAGGATATGTTGCGTGCATGCGTCTTAGATTTCGGAAAAAGTTGGGAACCCTACTTACCCTTGGTAGAGTTTTCGTATAATAACAGCTACCAGGCAAGTATTAAGGCAGCGCCGTTTGAAGCGTTGTACGGACGGAAGTGTCGATCACCACTCTGCTGGGCAGAGGTGGGTGATAGCCAAATCACTGGTCCAGAACTGGTACTCGAAACCTCGGAAAAGATTGTTCAAATCCGAAATCGCATGGCAGCAGCACGAGATCGCCAAAAGAGTTACGCCGACAAGCGCCGAAAACCTCTCGAATTTCAAGTGAACGATCGGGTGTTACTCAAAGTCTCACCTTGGAAAGGTGTGGTTCGCTTTGGTAAGCGAAACAAACTCAACCCACGATATGTTGGTCCGTACCGGATAACTGAGCGCATTGGTCCGGTGGCGTACCGACTGGACCTACCAACAGAACTCAGTGGCGTACACGATGTATTCCACGTATCAAATTTGAAGAAATGCCTATCTGATGAAACCCAAGTAGTCCCGTTGGAGGAACTACAAGTTGATGAACAGTTACGGTTCATTGAGGAACCAGTCGAGGTTTTGGATTGGGAAACCAAAACACTCAAACGCAGCAAAATTCCAATCGTTAAGGTTCGTTGGAACTCGAGACGTGGACCGGAGTTCACATGGGAACGCGAGGATCACATGATGAAAAAGTATCCTCACCTTTTTGAAGGGCTAACCAAACACCGAAAACCGCGAAACCCGGCAAACCGTCAAACATCACCGGAGGTATGAACTAAATTTCGGGACGAAATTTCTTTCTACTAGGGGATGATATGACAAACTGAAAATTTTTCTTACTTTTTCAGGCTCTCATCACGACTTGACTCAAATTTTCGGGACGAAAATTCTTTAACATGGGAATGATGTGACAATCGTCAATTTCAGGTTAACCCCGTTAACTCAACTCCGTCAATTCAAACTTTAAGATCGTTGAATCTATAACGCACACTTCATTACATTTAAACTAGGGTTTAAATGACGCTTAACACTTACTACATGTGTAGTCTTTCGAGATTTGCACCGAAACGCAAACGAGTTGACGCGAACGATTGATAAATAAACGACAAACGTCAAAACACTAATTATGTGATTATTATGTGTTAGATATATGTGTGTTACTTGATTGTTATGTGGAATGTTAAACAAGAAACAAGAACCAACTAGTTTAGGCTAGAGATGTAACACTTGAAAGATTAGGGGCTAGAGTGTAACTTGTATTATTATAAATATAATCTATTCACAAAACCCTAACCCATTCACCCCCCCCCCCACCCGATCGCCTCTCTCTCTCTCCTTGTTTTTCACGGCTGCCGTCCACCAAGATCACACATACACACATCAAATCAAGAGATTAATCCAAGAACTAGGTGCTAGGAAGGTATACTTGATCACCTCTTACCTCTTTGTTGTTTAATTTTGATGTTTAATGGGTTGTGTGTAAACCCTAATTCGGCCGATCATGTGTATGTATGTGATTAATATGATTGTTGTTAGTTGGATAACTAGATTGATGTTGTTGCTTGATTGATTGTTGTCTTTGATTTGAGTTAAAACACAAACCCTAATCTTGTAGGTATGGTGTAATTGATATGCATGGATAGTAGTTATAGTGTCTAGAGGGTTATATGGATGCATGATAGTTCATAGATTGTTATTATGTTGAGTTTTGATGTGAACAGATTCTGGACAGAATGTATATATGATGTTTAAGTGACTGTAACGAAGTGTAAACGTGAAAATTGATTGAGATTGTGGGTACTGAAGTAAACTAGGTTGAGTCTAGTTTCTATAAAGTATAAATTCGTAATTTTTGGATAAGTGGAAGTATACTTTTATGATTTTACAAAAACGTGATGCAAAGCTGAGCTGTTAGACCTGCTGTTAGGTTATGTTGTAAATGTTATATCTCATGAACTACGAGACCAATTGGGTTGGTTCCACTTCTGGAAGTTGACTCATTGAGTTAGGAACCAAACCCAAGTGGTCTTGCATTTATTGGATTTTTCGTTTAATGGGAATTGCAAATAATATTCTGTTGCACATGAATCTGACTGATATGAGTTTGCTGTAATGTTTTGGTCATTATAAGAAAAATATGTGGAATAAAAATAAGATAAAATATGTTCTGGAAACCTAAGATATGTATGCTTCTGTGGTAATTTTTGGTGAATTAATTGAGACGTTATGATCGGTGAACTAGTGCAATCTTTCAAGTAGAAATTCTGTCATAACGAAACTAGCTGCTGAGTTGTGAAGGAATGCATGAAATATGATAGTTTTTATATAATTGTTGTATTTTGACCAAAATACCCTTGCGGGGAATAGTTGTTAGTTGATTGCCATGAATTGACCAAATTGCCCTTATGGGGAATAATGGTTAGTTAGTCTTTGTTTGTTGACCAAAATGCCCTTACGGGGATAATTGCTAGTAAAGTATGTTATTAGTACGTGACACGAAAGTAATTGCTCACTCATGTATCGTATCACAATTGTACTTGTTTAAGTCACACACAATTCACAAACGAAACACGAAATCTGTTACGTGCATAGGTATTATGTGCCGAGTCTAGAGACTCGTTAAACGTACCGATACTTAGAAAATCTCTTTGTTATTTAGAACGCTAGAGAGTTTCTACGACGCACATCACTTGGTGATCTAGATCGGGATATTCTTCGCAAACAGTGAGTTTCACTTACCCCGCTCTTTGAACTGTTTTCAAACGTTTTTCACTTGGGGGAGATAACATACTCCGATAAACGTATTTTTCTGAGATAAACGCATATTTAAGATTTTGTTATAAATTATATATCACTTGTAAAGGCTAAGCGGCAAACGTAACATTTGAAGTCCCACACATCGGACCGGTTAATATTTGGAATAGCGAGTCACTGTTGAGTAGTACTACTGGGTTTGACAAACCCCACCCGACGCTAAGCTCAACTGGAGGTTGAGTGGGTGTAATTTTGGCTAACACTTACCATGGTCTGGATTGACCTGGTGACGGGCACTTGATAAACAGTCAGCTTCGGTCGCGAACCACTTAGCGATACTTGTTGTATAGATTAGCTACCTATCGATATATAATTTGACATAACACTATCTGGTAATGCAACACTTAAACGTCGTAACGGGGTTACGCAACACTTAAACGTCGTAACGGGGTTACGCAACACTTAAACGTCGTAACGGGGTTACGCAACACTGAAACGCCGTTACGGGGTTACGCAACACTGAAACGCCGTAACGAGGTTACGCAAAATGCTAAACGATTTATCTTATTTAACTTGTGAACTCACCAACCTTGTGTTGACACTTATAGTATGTTATTCTCAGGTAGCCGAGGCGGGCGCGCGGTTTAGGAGCATGCATTAATTGAAAACATCTTTATTCTGCAAACTTAAATTTAACAGTTACATTTGGTTTTAAGTCGTCCTGCGTGACGCAACTTTTGAATTAAGGTTTTACGCTTCCGCACTTACTTTCATTTAAACGTTTTTCTTTGGTTTGATTATAACTAATGATTCCGATCCTGCCAGTTCACACCCTCTGACGGTAAAACTCCGTTAGTGGATTTTGAGGGTGTGACATATATTGTATTTGCATGCCAAACGAGGAATAGAATGAATAAAAATGGGGGCTAGAAAATATCTATCAAGGGGTCCCACCCCCTTTGTTTTCATATCATATAAGTCCTTCCAAAGCACCATAGCACAAAGTATCTTCACTACAACTTTTGTACCAAGGTTTTCTCCATCTTTTCTACCAAAAACAAGAGGTAAGAACATGATTTTGATGTTTTTAACATGTTTTAAACCAAAAGATTAAAGTTTAACTAAGAAATATCATGTTTAACCATGAAAAAACCTTTCAATCTAGTAAACAAAATAGGTTTTGATGCTAAACATATGTACTAAACTGAATCATACACTTTTTTGTTGAAAAAGCTCAAATTAGAAGGTTTAAATCGCGTTTTAACAAATGAGAAACTCAGTTTAGAACCCTAACCGAAAATGTGATATTCGTCAATTTCGGGTCTCGATTCGTATTTGTTTTGTAAACTTTATTTATGTAAACCGACCCATTTTGTAAACCGAAACCTTCGATATAATCAAGATGATGGATTTTATGTTACATTATTGTTTTATATTTGCCGAGTCTTAAAAACACCCTTTTCGGTCCTTAAAATGGCCTTAAAACGCTTAAAAACAACTCCGGGGGCCAAAACTGCCAATTTTGAAAGTTCAGAATTTCCACCAGGTGACTTTAGCGCCGCGCTAAGGTCAAAGGGCAGAGACCTTAGCGCCGCGCTAAAGGCAGTCTGCACCTGCGGCTCGTTTTTGATTATTTTTAAGAAAACATGTGACCAAAACACCCCATTTTCATGCAAAAAAACCCTTTATGCTTGACCCTTTCAACTTACCCTATATATACATCACCCTTTCCATCCATTAATCTCTGCTACAACTCCAAATTCTCTCTTAAATTCAAAGATCTTAAGGTTATTTTCATTGTGTTCTTGAAAGTTTGACTTCTAAAAGTCAAACTAAGTTTTATCTTTAATTCTAACTTGTTCATCTGACATTACTAACTCTTGAATATGGTGGTACAACATATATATAATAGAAACCCCTTGTTACCTTTGTTAGTTACTTCACCGACTCCGGTTGGTTAAGTTTCGAACGTCATAAGGTAAGGCCTCATGGAGGACTTCGAGTTCTTGATATATATATATACACACACATAATTTATTTATACATATTATTTATGCCTAACTTCTACTCATTTTAGTTTGTTAGTCACATTTACAAGTCTTGGGTATGTGGACACCATCTATGAACTCATTGTGAGATGGAAACCGAGCCAAACCGAACTTTTCTTAAAAAGACTTGTTGTTGACCTTTTAGTTGTAGAACTTAAATATTTTCATTTGTACATTTTTATACAAGATCTATGATATATGGGTATGTAGAATCCATCCATGAACTTGTTGTGAGATGGAAACCGAACCAATCCGACTTTTACTCGCTTAAGACACACAAGTGTGTTTTTAGCTATCAAGACTTGTATAGTCCTTTAAAATAGTTTACAAACTGATTTTAATTATTCTTAAGTACTTGGAATTGTTAGATCCAACTTTATCTCATAACATAGTTTGGACCGACAAAACCGAACACTCGCTTAGTCATTCGTTATACACACATTAAGACTCAGATCAAGCCATTCGTTATAACGAATGGGACCAATCTTTCATAGCGAATGGTATAGTGAATGATACTTAACCAGAATGAAGTTTACATAGCGAATGAGATAACGAATGAAGTCATTCGTTATAACAAATGGGATAGAAAAAATAATAACCATTTAAAAATTCTAATTAAATTTTGTTAAGGACCGTTATTGAAAATAAAATTTTTCTAAGGTGACCAGGCAGCTCGACCCCAGCCAGGGGCTCTGCCCCTTGAACCCTGCTAGGGACTGCCGCCCCCCCCGCTTCCAGGGGCGTTTCCCTTAGACCCCCGTTCGTTGAGGTTTTATATAACTAGAGATATGATATGGATAGTGCTAGTTAACTGATACTTGTAATTGTTATACAGTTAGCCGAGCCAAGTTAAAGAAAGAAAATACTATAAATTCAGAAAGAAACAGGACCCAGGGGAGTTTTAGCCCCACTTCCTTGTTATGTTTTCGGGGCTATGTGCATACTCAATGTGAATGTTAATACACTTAACTTAAATGGAAAGTGTATGCTCTGATGATTGACGTGATAGTATGGTATGAATGGTATGAATGAATACTTGTCGATGCGTGAACGATCTTTGGATATTGCATGTGTCGTCAGGTAAAGTAAGGTATAGCATGCCTAGTATGAGATATGTATGTATGAAAGTACGTAACGAAATGAGTATGTACGAATGTATGTTTATATATATAAGGAAAGGTATGTATGGTTATTGGATGGAAAGTTGGTATGGTTAAATGGGGTACAAACCCTAATAATATATGAGAATGTAGGGAACAGACACTAATAATATTTGCGAATGTAGGGAACATACCCTAATATCTACGAAGGTTATAGGGTTCGGCGTGAGTTCCCTGTTACCATGTATGTTATGACCTGAGGAAGGTTCGATGTGGTTTTGGTAATGGATCGGCTTTCTGAGTTCGAGGCTCAGATAGTGTGTAAGAGTAGATGATAAGGTTAAAGTCCTAGGATGGTGGTACGGTGACGATTTATGGAGATAAATAAAGTTCAGGGCTTACTGTTATTTTGATGATAAAAGCCGAAGGATTGTTAAGGCGAGGGTGCAGTGCCTACATGGCGTATGTTGTCAAAGCTACGGCCGAGACGAAAGAAGTGAAAGATGTTCCTGTTGTGTGCGACTGATATGATCTAAATGATACATGCTATTATATAAATATTTCTTACATTTTCTAGTATTTTGAGCCCAGATTTTATTGAATATATTTCTATTTGGCTCATTATTAGATTTTAAAGGTTAAGTTTTTTAAAGGTGCTAAATTATAGTATTTATGCTTAACTTGAGACCACAATGGCATCAAAGTAATAATTACTGGAATAAATGGCCACATATTTTTTGGAGTTTCATGTTCACATGTTTATTAAAAGATAAAATTTCACGTTAACCATGCTCCAATTACTTATGAGTTTTATTTCTTTACAAAGTGCAGGAGAACTCGTTGAAATAATTCAAATGGATTGATGATAGAGTGGCCCACAAAATCAAGGAAGGTTGGAATTATGTTTGGTCACATGGACTTTCAAAAGTAAAGAAAAATACCGATTCTGGCCAATAGATTAATGTTGAGAGCCCGTTGCTGTGAGGCTATTACTTGAATAAAAAGAAACAAAACCCCATAACATTTAACAGATAATAATATATTATATTGGGAGTTTTGTTTGGAAAAAAGAAAAGCAGATGAAAAAAAATGTAATAATATATGTATTATAAATTGGTTGGGAGGTTTTGGTGGTTTGGCACGTGAAAATCAAAAAAGGGTTTTTCTTTTTGACGAGGAGAGGTCAAAACAAAAAAGAGGAAACGAATAATTTTGGAGGCGCCTATAGTGTATTTGCTGTGCACAAAGTCAAATAAAAAAGAAGACTATTATTTATTTTTGTGGAAGGCTATGGGGAACAGAGACAAAGAAAAGAAAGAAAGCATGCAAGGCAAGTCAATACATTTAATTATTTTCTTATTAGTGAATCATACTCTTTATGTTATTTTTGTTTCGTACTTGATAATTAGTAGCTAAATACTTTACACTACCTAGGTTTTGGTTGAGTACTATGTTAGATTTGATGGTTTGATGAACTATTTATTTGACTTTGGTTGATTTAATATTATGGTAAAAGTTTTTAATTGGTTTGGTCATAATATTGTTGAGTAATTGAATCTAGTTTATTATTTTAATATTTATTCCACTTGTGTTTATTAATTTTTGGTGATTGTTAGACGCATGATTAGGTTTTCTACTTTGTGTTTTCAACTTGTTTACGGTTTATGGTCGAAATAACCGTAGGAATAATATATAAAAGTTTATTAGATTCTTTTGTTCTATCTCTAGAGAGGCCGGGAGGCAATTTGGTGTTGTGTCATCTTTGTCTTTTGCGGGTTTGGGTAATAATTGCACGGGAGTGGGTTATCCTAGGTCCCTTAGATTATTGTGATACAAGTTTTGTTCAACTTAATTAAAAATAGCCTCTTTATATTAAAATATATTGTATCCGAAGAGACCGGGAGGTGATTTGGGTTGTGGGGTACCATAGTATTATTAGGTAAGGTGAGACCGGGAGGTGATCCAACCTTTAACAATTAGGCTTCACATGTCATTAGAGTTCTAGGGTGTCGTTGGTGAGGCAGGGAGGCGATCTAGCGCATTTTTAGTGGTCTCTTGTGTCATATTTTTAAGATATTGTTTTTCAACCAAGTCAAGTTCGTTAGCTATTAATTTAACTAGTAGTATTCCATTAACTAGGTAGTCGTTTCTCATGGTGTCCTAGGTTCGATATCCGTTCTTACATGCTAACTACATTGCGACCGGTACACATGTCGATTGTGTGTTTTTTTAGGTGAATTCGGTAAAACTTGGGTTTTAATATTATATACATTTTCACACATTAGCGACTATCCAGAAGTATTCCCTGGGGACCTTCCGGGGTTGCCACCAGAGCGTGAGATAGAGTTCCAAATAGACTTAATACTAGGAGCACAGCCCGTTGCGAAAGCACCTTACCGCCTAGCGCCGTCTGAAATGAAAGAATTAATGTCCCAACTGCAAGAACTCCTCGACAAGGGTTTTATAAGGCCGAGTGTTTCCACGTGGGGCGCACCCGTATTGTTTGTTAAGAAGAAGGATGGAATTATGAGAATGTTTATAGACTATCATGAGTTGAGCAAACTTACGGTGAAGAACAGATATCCGTTGCCACGGATTGATGATTTGTTTGATCAACTACAAGGTTCGAGTTGGTTCGTACGAATAGACCTTAGATCAGGTTATTACTAGCTGAAGGTGAAAGAGGCAGACATCCCTAAAATAGCGTTTCGGACGCGATATGGACACTATGAATTCCTCGTGATGTCATTCGGTCTAAAGAATGCTCCCGCAGCATTTATGGATATGATGAATAGGGTATGCCGACCGATGTTAGATAAGTCAGTCATCGTTTTCATTGAAGATTAATTGATTTATTCTAGGAGTGAATCTGACCATGCTGAGCATCTAAGAGAAGTGTTGGAGATTTTGAAGGAAGAGAAATTGTATGCAAAGTTCTCGAAGTGCGGATTCTGGTTGCGTGAGGTGCAGTTTCTAGGTCACGTAATCAATTCTAAAGGGATTGTTGTGGACCCAGTTAAGATTGAGGCGATAATGAATTGGAAGACTCCGCAAAACCCGACTGATACACGCAGTTTCTTAGGGTTGGCCGGCTATTCTAGGAGATTCATCGAAGGCTTCTCCAAGAGAACCGCACCGTTGACCGGTATGACCCGAAAGTCTGTATTATTTAGTTGGGGTAAGTTCCAGGATTAGGCTTTTGAAGAATTGAAGAAATGAATCACACAAGCTCCAATCCTTGCTCTACCCAATGGTGACGAGGATTTGGTTGTTTGTACTGATGCCTGGCACCCTGGGTTAGGTTGGGTGTTAATGCAACGATGAAAGGTTATAGCCTATACGTCCAGACAGTTGAAATTTCATGAGAGTACCTACCCGACGCATGACTTAGAATTAGCAGCAGTAGTGCATGCTCTAAAGATATGGACACACTATATGTATATTACCAAGTGTATTATTTACACCGATCATGAAAGTTTGAAGTACTTCTTCGAGGAGAAAGAGTTGAACATGAGACAGGGGAGATGGTTGGAGTTGATAAAAGACTATGACTGTGATATGAAATAATATCCTGGTAAGGCTAATGTGGTTGCGGACGCACTAAGCCGTAAGAAAGAAGAAGTCATTGCAGCAGTGAAGTCTTATAAACGGTTCGATGTGTAGGACTTCAAATCTCGTCAGAAGTCCTATGCTGATAAGCGGTGACGACCGGTTGAGTATAGCATTGGTGACAATGTGATGCTCAAGGTCTCGCCTTGGAAGGGAATTATTCGTTTTATAAAGACGGGAAAGTTGAGTCCAAGGTATATTGGACCATTTAGGATTGTAGATCGTGTGGGATAAGTGGTTTATAAGCTAGATTTACCCAAGGAGTTAGAAGGAATTCATTCTACTTTTCATGTTTCTCATTTGAGAAAGTGCCTAGCTGATGACACGTCTCATGTGACATTGGTAGACATCGAGGTCGATGAGCAACTAAATTACATTGAACAGCCTGTAGAGATAGTTGACCGCAAGGAAAAGCGACCTCGTCATAAAGTTATTCCTTTGGTGAAAGTGATATGGAAGCATCGTAAAGGATCGGATGCCAATTGGGAAGTCGAAGAAGAGATGCGAAAGATTTACCCGGATTTGTTTAAGTAATAGTTAGGTTTCGGGGACGAAACCTTTTTAATGAGGGAAGACTTGTTACATGCGACTATTGATAATACTGATTAAGTAAATTTCGTTTATTATTGACGTGTCATTATTCAGTTTCATTGAATAAAATATTAGAGTGTGGGCTTGGACATTTAAAATATGGAATAAGAACTGGAATGGGCGTTAGGTCCATGGGCTTAAGGTAGAATAAATACTCCTTAAACCCTAATCCTTTCCATTTTTATCCATCTATACACCATAGCCTACACCTTCAAAAACACACACAAACACCCTCCTATATCCCAAACCAAGATCTAAAGGTAAGAACCAGAGCTTGTTAGTGTATAGCATCGTAACGAGCCAAAACCGACATCAAGACTTGATCGTGTTCGTAAACTGATTCGTTTAAAGGTACGTTTTATAACGAAACACTTGTCCGGTTCGTTTAGGATTCCTATATTTTTTCAAATGATAAAGATTAATCAGATGCAATGATTTTCAAGGAAATTTGTTAACGATTGATAGGTTATTTGTTTTTATAAATGGTCGGGTTCTTGTATTGATCAGCCGCACCATTAAAACTTGAATGTTTGGACGATTGGATGATTGGATGTTTGAGGTTTGTTAGTTCTGCTATTACGAGGCTAATGATACCAGTTCTATGTTGTTTCATGGTGATTTGGGGTCTAATCGCAAATCCCGTCCAGCTGACTGATTAGTGTTCTTATCAATTTTGACTTTGACATCTCAGTTAAAGATTTGGATAAGAGCTGATGCTCATTCATCATGATTGAACGAATCGCTAGTCATTCATTAGGTAATTATAAGGCAAGATAATGCATGCGTAATGAATGAGCCTTTCATTCGTCTCAAAGAAAGCACAAATGGCCTTAGTCATTCATTGTACACTCACTAAGACTTAGATCAAGCCATTCGTCATTACGAATGGGAACATTCGTCATGGCGAATGGTATAGCGAATGATACTTAACCAAGTTTTGTTAAGGAACATTATTGAATGAAGTCATTCGTTATAACGAATGGGATAACGAATAATAATCATTTAAGAATTCTAATGAAATTTTGTTAAGGACCATTATTGTAAATAAAATTTTTTCAGGCTGACCAGGCAGCTCGACCCCAGCCAGGGGCTCTTCCCCTTGAACCCTACTAGGGGCTGCCGCCCCTAGACCCCGCTGCCAAGGTCGCTGCCCTTGGACCCTCGTTCGTTGAGGGTTTATATAACTAGAAATATGATATGGATAGGACTAGTTATTGATACTTGTAATTGTTATACAGTTAGCCAACCCCAGTTAAAGAAAGGAATTACTATAATTCAGAAAGAAACAGGACCCTGGTGAGTTTATAGTCCCACTTCCTTGTTTTTCTTTCAGGGTTGTGTGCATACTCAATGTGAATTTTAATACACTTACCTTAAATGGTAAGTATATGCTATGATGATTGATGTGATAGTATGGTATGAATGGTTTGAATGAATGCTTCTCGGGTGCTTGAACGATATTCGGATATTGCACGTGTCATCGGGTAAAGTAAGCTATAGCACGTCTAGTATGAGATATATATGTATGAAAGTACGTAATGAAATGAGTATGTACAAAAGTATGTTTGTATATATAAGGAAACGTATGTATGGATTAGGATGGAGAGAAGGTATGGTTAAAAGGGGAACATAAGATAATAATATATGCGAATGTAGGGAACAGACCCTAATAATATCTTGAATGTAGAGAACAGACCCAAATAATATCTGCGTATGTAGGGAACATACTCTAATAATATCTATAAATATAGGGACCATACCCTAATAATATATGCGAAGGGAATAGGGTGAAATGTTCTTTAAAACATATATGTATGAATGAAAGTATGTATGTATGCATGTATGTAAGTATGTAAGGACAGATGAAAATATGTATCTATGGATACGTAGTTATGTAAGTATGTGAATGTAATGTATGTTGCATGATTAACTAGAACTCACTCAGCGCAGCTGACTTTTAGTATGCACACAGGTGAATAGGTTGAGGCAGCTCGCTTGAATTAGGACACATGGCATTGGACTGAAGACACTGGCATCTAGAGGAAAATGTTATGATGTTATTATTGATTTATGTTTTGATTTTGAAAGAAAAAAGAAGTTTAATTTGAAAATATTTGAATGATTTTGTAAAATATGCTTGAAGTTTATTATTTCACGTAAAGTTTTAATAAACTCTTATATTTAGAAGTGTGTTTATGAGTAAATGCAACGCCAAAGTAGGGCACCAGGATCGGGGCATTACAAGTTGGTATAAGAGCATAAATTCGATGGAACTAAGTATCCTACATTCTTAGACTCGAAAAAATAATGGGACTTATGTAAGAAAAGAAAGAAGATGCAAGTTCAAGAAAGCCATGTGTCACTCAAGCAAGCAAAGTAAGGGTAAGATACATGATTAAATTCATGTGTAATGTAAGAAAGTTAGCTTAACTGCTAGAGACATGATTTATTGATTGTTTGTGGATTTTTTGAATGATTGCTTAATTGATTAAAAGGACACAGAGAGTAACATGATCAGCTAATCATAGCTAGCCACTGTTATTACCTGTTAGCCTTACTATCCTTGTGCTGAATAGTTCCCTGAGTGATGACGTTGTGTTTCCTTATAGAATACGAATGGCTGGAGAAAGAAAAGTTGTTGGTCAAGGAGGTCGTACGGGACATCGTGGTAGGCCACGCATTACCCGGGAACCTTCTGTAGGGTCAGTTACTAACACAAGGGAAAAAGGAAGTGCAGCTGGGCAGAATCCGAGCAACAATGAGGGGTATCAACTTGATCATGCGGTTCAGGCCGTCATTGCTCAAACTGTAGTTGTAGTAATGAAGAACATGCAACCTGAAAAATCTGGTGGAAGCCATGTGAGGACCGCGGAGTGGGTTGGGAATGACGGTATGAAAGATGATGACGGGAAAGGTGATTCGAGTGAAGTTCTATCTGTGAAAGTTGATGAGAGAAAAAGGGCCGAGGTGAGTGTAACTATAAGTCGTTCAAAGGTTGCGACCCGCCAAAGCTAACCGATGTGGGGGATGCAATCGCTACCCTCCAATGGATAACCTCCATGGACAAGGTTATCCAAATTAGCGAGTGTCGTCCTGGCCAAGCAGTGGGTTATGCTACCAAGTCGTTCGGAGATGAAGCTATGTACTAGTGGGAGTCGGTAGATCAGAGGATGACTCGAGAAGAGATTAAGTCTATGAAGTGGGATGATCTGAGGGAGTTGATCATGAAATGTTTCTGTGCTGATGTTGAAGTCGAGAGGGCGGAGATGAAGTTTCTGAATCTGAATGTCACACCCTCAAAATCCACTAACGGAGTTTTACCGTCAGAGGGTGTGAACTAACAGGATCGGAATCATTAGTTATAATAAAACCTTAAATAAAGTTTTCAATCCATGAAAACATTTAAATGTAAACAAATGCGGAAGCGTAAAACCTTTAACCAAAAGTTGTGTCACGCAGGACGACTTAAAACCCAAAAATAATAGTTTAAAACAAGTTTGCATAAATGAAAGCGTTCAAAGTAATGCATAATCCTATACCGCGCGCCCGCCTCGGCTACCTGAGAAAAACATACTAAAAGTGTCAACACGAGGTTGGTGAGTTCACAAGTGTATATAAAATAAAGCGTTTAGCGTTTTGCGTTTAGCATTTTGCGTTACCAGATAGTGTTAAATCAATTATATATCTATAGGTAGCTAGCCTATAAAGCAAGTATTACTAAGTGTTCGACACCGAAGCTGACTGTTTATCATGTGCCTTGCCACCAGGTCTATCCCCACCATGGTAATGTGTTAGCCAAAACTACACCCACTCGACCTCCAGTCTAGGTTAGCGTTGGGTGGGGTTTGTCAAACCCAGTAGTACTACTCAACAGTGACTCGCTATTATCCAATACTAAACGGTTCGATGTGTAGGACTTCAGTTGTTTCGTTTGCCACTTAGCCTTTACAAGTGATATATAATCTAATAACAAAATCTAAAAGCTTTTGGGAGTATGTATTCTCCCCCAAGTGAAAAGCGTTTAAAAGAGTTAAAAGGGGAAACGTGAAACTCACTGTTTGCGAAGAATTCCAAAAACAAGTCACCCAAGTGATGTGCGTCACAGAAAACCCTCACTAGCGTTCTAAAACAACAAGGAGATTTTCTAAGTGTTGGAACTATTATCGAGTCTCTAGACTCGGCACATAATTCCTATGCATAAAATACGTTTCGTGTTTCGTTTGTGAATTGTGTGTGTCTCAACAAGCACATTGATGATACGTTACATGTGTGAACAACTATTTACATATCATGTATTAATATTGTACATTACTAGCACTTATCCCCACAAGGGCAATTTGGTCATAACGTAGCAATTATTTAACAACAAGCATGTTTCATGTATTTTCACATAGTTCAGCAGCTAGTTTTATCAAGACAGAATCCTACTTGAAAGATTACTATATTCAATAGAACACAACATATCAAATAATTCACTAAAAATCGTCACAAAAACATACATGAGTTAGGTTTTCAGAACATATTTTATTGTTTTTTTATTCCACATAGATTTCTCACAATGACCAAAACATTACAGCAAACTCACAGCAGTCAAAATCATGTGCAACAGAATGTTATTTGTTATTTCCGTTAAATGAAAAAACCAATTAATGCAAGACCAATTGGGTTAGGTTCTTAACTCAACAAGTTAACTTCCAGAAGTGGAACCAACCGATTTGGTCTTGTAGTTCATGAGATATTATAATTACAAAACAACCTAACAGCAAGTCTCACAATTCAGATTTACACCTCCGTTTGTAAAATAATAAAAGTTAACTTTTACTCGTCCAAAAATTACAATTTTGGACTTCATAGAAACTAGACTCAACATAGTACCCTGTAGTGTTAACAACCTCGACAAATTTCGACATTAACATTTAGTTACAGTTGTCTAAACATAACTTACAATCTGTCCAGTACCAGTTTTGACCTTTAATCACATTTAAATCGTTTGAACAACCAAAACACCTCCAAATTAGGCGTGGTTGGGTTTTCTGAAAACTAGACTCAGAGTACTACCTCTTAGACTCATAAATAGCTTAGTTTGTTTTTATATTTTACAAGTTACATGTCATTCAAGTTTAACAATCTCTGCGGTCAAAACTCAGCAAGCACAAACAATCGTCTTACATGCATCCAAAGCATACGACATAACTCCAACATGCAATAAACATAATTAATCACAAAACTCAGTAGTAACCCTCTAGGGTTTACAATAAATCAATGATTTAACATTCTTTCACCATTCAAAATCACATATGATCATCAATATCATTAACCAACACATAATTAATCATCCTTTAATCAAAATCAAGCATATAAACACTTAATACATAATTTACAAAGTTAGGGTTTCTTGTTTATACCTTAAAAACGTAGAAACAACCAAGAGAAACGTGAGAGATGCTTAGAAACAAGTGTGGGATGCTCCGATTATGAAGAACCAAGCAAAAACGAAGGTGATTTGGGTGTGGTGTGGCTGCCGATCGCAAGGAGAGAGGGGAGGGGGGGGGGCTGCCGTCAGGTTTAGAGAGAGAGGTAGAGGGGAGTTAGGGTTTTATTATTATTAGTAATAATAATATGTTACACATAGGTCCCTCAACTTTTAAGTATTACTTTTCTAGCCTAAAGTAACTTGTTTGCATCTTGAGTTAGTGTTTTAAACAATATTATCAAATAGCACATAATTAAGGTTGTTTTTCGTTTATTCACCAATGGTTTGCGTCAACTCGTTTGCGTTTCGGTGCAATCCCGAAAGAGTACACATGTAGTAATTGTCAAGCGTCATTTAAAACTCTATTTTAAATGTAATGAGATGTGCGTTATAGATCAAGTGATCTTAAGTTTGAATTGACGGGGTTTGGATTAACGGAGTTAACCTGAAATTGATGAGTGTCACATCATTCCCATGTTAAAGAATTTTCGTCTCGAAAATTTGAGTAAAGTCACGATGAGTGTCTGAAAAAGTAAGAAAAATTTTCAGTTTGTCATATCATCCCCTAGTAGAAAGAAATTTCGTCCCGAAATTTAGTTCATACCTCTGGTGATTTCTGACGGTTCGACGGGTTTCGCGGTTTTAGGTGTTTGGTCAACCCTTCAAAAAGGTGAGGATACTTTTTCCTCATTTGATCCTCGCGTTCCCACGTGAACTCCGGTCCACGTCTCGAGTTCCAACGAACCCTAACGATTGGAATCTTGCTGTGCTTGAGTGTTTTGGTTTCCCAATCCAAAACTTCGATTGGTTCTTCAATGAAGCGTAGCTGTTCATCAACTTGCAATCGTCCAAAGGGGCTGCTTGGGTTTCATCGGATAGGCATTTCTTCAAGTTCGATACATGGAATACATTGTGTACACCACTGAGTTCTGTTGGTAAATCCAGTCGGTACGCCACCGGACCAATGCGCTCAGTTATCCGGTAGGGACCAACGTATCGTCGGTTGAGTTTGTTTCGCTTCCCGAAGCGAACCACACCTTTCCAAGGTGAGACTTTGAGTAATACTTGGTCGTTTACTTGAAATTCAAGAGGCTTTCGGTGCTTGTCTGCGTAACTCTTTTGGCGATCTCATGCTGCTGCCATGCGGTTTCGGATTTGAACAATCTTTTCAGAGGTTTCAAGTACTAGTTCTGGACCAGTGATTTGGCTATCACCCACCTCTGCCCAGCAGAGAGGTGATCGACACTTCCGTCCGTACAACGCTTCAACCGGCGCTGCCTTAATGCTTGCGTGGTAGCTGTTGTTATACGAAAACTCTACCAAAGGCAAGTGAGGTTCCCAAATTTTTCCGAAATCCAACACGCATGCACGCAACATGTCCTCCAAGGTCTGAATGGTGCGCTCACTTTGTCCATCCGTCTGAGGATGGTATTCTATGCTCATATCAAGGCGGGTGCCTAGTGCGCTTTGTAGTGACTTCCAAAAGTGTGAAGTGAAACGGGAATCTCGATCAGAAAAGATTGAGATAGGCACTCCATGTCTAGACACTACTTCCTTCATGTAGATGCGAGTCAGTCTTTCCATTTTGTCCGATTCTCTAATTGCTAAGAAGTATGCAGACTTGGTCAACCGGTCAACGATCACCCAGATGGTATCGCATCCCGTCGGTGTTTTGGATAATCCTGTGATAAAATCCATTGAAATGTGTTCCCATTTCCACGTTGGAAGTTCTGGTTGCTGTAGCAGACCGGATGGTTTCTGATATTCTATTTTGACTCTCGCGCAAGTCAAGCATTTGCTCACGTAGGTGGCAATGTCGGCTTTCATGTTTGGCCACCAGTAAAGTGCCTTTAGGTCATGGTACATTTTATCTGAGCCACGGTGGATAGAATATTGGGACTTGTGTGCTTCGTCCATCACTAGAGTTCTCAACTCTCCGTATCGTGGATGCCAAATCCGGTTTTCGAAATATCGAACCCCGTCCGATTTGGTTTCAAGTTGCTTGTTCATGCCCCGCATGAGTTCTGATGGTAGATTATCATCTTTAAAGGCTCCGAGTTGCGCATCGCGAATCTGACCGGGTAAGTTGGCGTGGATCGTGAGTTGTAATGCTCGAACTCGTCTGGGTTTATCGGTTTCTTTTTTGCTGAGAGCGTCGGCCACTACATTGGCCTTGCCAGGGTGGTACTTGATGGCACAATCATAATCCTTAAGCAGCTCGACCCAACGACGCAGTCGCATGTTCAGCTCCTTCTGATCGTAGATATGTTGGAGACTCTTGTGGTCGGTGTAAATGGTAAACTTGGTACCGTACAAGTAATACCTCCATATCTTAAGAGCAAACACCACAGCTCCGAGTTCCAAGTCATGGGTCGTGTAGTTCTTCTCGTGAATCCGTAGTTGTCGAGAGGCGTAGGCTATAACCTTCTCGAGTTGCATCAGCACGCAACCGAGACCTTGTATCGATGCGTCACAATGTACCTCAAAATTCTCCGTTCCCCCGGGATTGGCTAAAATAGGGGCGCTACAAAGTTTGGTTTTCAACAGTTGGAAAGTGGATTCTTGCGCGTCACCCCAATTGTACTTAGTGCCCTTGTGAGTCAAAGCAGTGAGGGGTTGAGCAATCTTTGAAAATCCCTCGATGAAACGCCGGTAGTAGCCGGCCAGTCCTAGGAATTGTCGCACCTCAGTCGGAGTCTTGGGTGCTTCCCAGTTTTTGATGGCCTCTACCTTACCGGGATCGACATGGATACCATTCTCGTTGATCACATGTCCTAAGAAGTGAACCTCGCGAAGCCAAAATTCGCATTTCGAGAGTTTAGCGTACAGTTGTTCCTTCTTTAGTAGTTCCAGAATTAACCTCAAATTTTCCTCATGGTCGGTCTTATCCTTGGAGTAGACGAGGATATCATCAATAAAAACGATCACAAACTTGTAAAGGTAAGCCTTGCATACTCGATTCATGAGATCCATAAATACGGTTGGTGCATTGGTTAAGCCAAAAGGCATAACCGAAAACTCGTAGTGACCGTACCGAGTTCTTAAAGCCATCTTTGAAATATCTTCTTCGCGCACTCTTAATTGATGGTAACCACATCTCAGATCGATCTTCGAGTAGTAGCTCGATCCTTGCAGTTGGTCGAACAGATCATCAATTCGAGGTATGGGATAACGGTTCTTGATCGTCACCTTGTTCAGCTCTCGGTAGTCGATGCACATGCAGAAAGTCCCGTCCTTCTTTCGGACAAATAAGACAGGGGCTCCCATGGTGATGAGCTAGGTCGGATAAAACCTTTATCCAACAAATCTTGCAATTGAGTGGACAACTCCTGAAGCTCTGCCGGTTCGAGCCGATACGGGGCTCGTGCTATGGGTGCTGCATCGGGGGTCAATTCGATTTGGAACTCGACTTGTCGAATAGGAGGGAGTCCAGGCAAATCCTCCGGGAAAACTTCCGGAAAATCTCGCACAATCGGTATATCTTCGATTTGCTTCTCCTCGCGGGTTTCTCAATAATATGGGCTAGAATTGCCGGATGACCCTTTCGTAGATACTTCTGCAACTTCATGAGGGTGATGACGCTGGTGGTCATGCCGCGCTTCTCGCCCTGGACCGAAATGATCTCGCTGGAAGGGGTAGTGATGTGGACTATCTTGTCGTGACATATAATCTCCGCTCGGTTCTCAGATAACCAGTCCATGCCGACAACGACATCGAAACTACCAAGTGTAAAAGGTATGAGGTGGATATCAAAAGTATGACCTGACAGTTTCAACTTACATCCCGCAAGTACGTGAGTTGTTTCTATAGACTTACCGTCAGCTAATTCAACAGGAAACTTAGCATCTAACAGGGTTGGAATTAAATCTAAGAGTTTACTAAAGGCTTTCGACACAAAACTCCTATTAGCTCCAGTGTCAAACAAAACAGAAGCAAAACAGTCGTTCACAAGAAACTTACCGGTCACCACATACGGGTCGCTGCGGGCTTGGCCCGACCCAATGACGAAAGCTCTACCTTTACCATTGCTTCCGCCACTGCTGCTGCCTCCATTGTTCTCGTTCTGCTTTAGTTTGGGGCAATCCTTCCTGAATGACCCTCTTGTCCACACTCGAAGCACCCTTTAGTCACCGTGGGTGGTTTAGGAGCACCCTTTGCCGCTAGGTCTCCCCTACATTCCTTAGCCTGATGACCCATTTTTCTGCATCTCAGACACTTGACACGGTCACACGGGCCAGCATGGTGATAGTTGCACTTGTTGCATTTCGGGTGTTTCCCAGCATAGCCTCTCGAACCCTGCCCGCCACCGTTGTTGTTGTTGGGACCTTGATTAATGAAACTCCGGGTGAGTTCGGGCTTACGGTAGTGTTGTTGCTGTGGGGGGTTCGATGATGAGGACCTGGTGTTGTCAAATTTTCTCTTTCCATTGCTCGGGTTGTTGTTGCTGTTGTTGTCAGTGCTCGGGTTATCACGGGTTTTAGAGGTCGAACCTCTAGGTGGTAACGCACCTTGTTGAATTGTAGCCGGTTTTGAAGACGTCACCATACCCTGAATTTGCGGTACCAACCCATCGATGTACATCTCGATTCTCTTACTCGGCGGGTCACCATCCGTGGACACATTACTGCTAGCTCGTGAGAACGAGTGGTGTAGGCTTCAATCTCGGAACCCACTATTTTCAATGACCAAAACTCATATTCCAACTTTGCGATTTCCTCTCTAGGACAATACTCTTCCCGCATCATGTTCTTGAACTTTTCCCAGTTCATAGCGTTTGCCAATTCTAATCCAAGAATTGCACATTCGAATTCCACCAAGTGAGAGCAGAATTTTCCAGTGTTCCAGCAGCAAATTTGACCCTACTGGCAGGTGGACAGTTACACATCTCAAAAGCTGATTCGGCCTTCTCAGCCCAACGCAGGAAACCTATAGCTCCCTCAGTGCCCTTAAACGAATTGGGCTTGCAATCCAGGTAGTTCTTGAAAGTACACGTTCCTTTTGGACCTCCGGCTTGATTATGAACATGTGCGGCTAGAGCTGCCGCCGCATGGTCATTCAACAGGGTTTGGAGTTCTGCTGCGGTTAAGTTGATGTTACCCGCGACCGTGCCTAGCGTTTCTTCTGGCCATTTCCTAGAATCACAACATAAAATGCCAGACATGAATTCTAGGTTTCATATGCAACACACCATACATGTAATAAAAAGATAGGTAAGAAAGAATAAAAGAAACAAACATCACATCACAACCATATAATAATCCAAATAATAATTCATGATTAAAACCATTGTATTCGCTACAAAGTATTTAAAACCATTCCTTAAAATTATAGAAAATAATAGTTTGGATGGAGACAACCTTCCATCTAGGTGTTATCATCCTTAGATGTCATCGTCTGAGGACACCTCTGACTGTGCTTCTGGCTCAGCCGGTTCTTCCTCCGGTTCCTCTTCGGGTTCTTCCTCGGGATCTTCCTCAGGTTCCTCTTCAGGATCCTCCTCGGGTTCCTCTTCAGGCTCTGCCTCAGGTTCTGCTGCGTTCTGAGCAATTTGCATCTGTAAGACATCTCAACGCTCTAGAGCTATCTCTGTCCGGGTCCTTGCCACTTGGAGTTGCTCTTGCAAGTCTATCATCTCTGCTTGCATTTTTCTCATAATCTTCATCTGCTGATCATTAGCATTCTGCATTTCCTTCATTGTCGTTTTCAGGCGGGAAATTTCCTCCCTAGCCTCGGTTCCTTCTCTTATCAGCCCGGGAATGTCCGCACTCGCCGATCGCATAAAACCCACGTCATGCTCTAAACAAGAGACAACAGTCGCGAGAACTCGCTCCGTTGGTTCGGTTATGGGTGGTAGGGTGTTGGGGTAAGCAGGACGACTCGGGTGGGGTAGTGGGGGAACTTGTTCGCGATAGACCGTACGTCTGATCAGACTCAGGTACCAATCCCAGCTAACGTCGTCATCGTACATGCCTCCAGACAGGCGATACCTCTTCGGTGCAAGGGATTCTAGTTCCGGGACTACTCGGGGTGGCGATGAGGTAGGTAACTGCGGTTCCTTTCCACGAGCATGAGTCATCTGGTCAGATGATGATGATGGTAGCGTCGACATCCCTACAGGTAAGTCGTGTATGGGCGCGTATGAGTGAATGAGGTAAGGAGATAAGATAACGAGAGACTACACAAACTATATATGCAGTGCGTAAAATTAAAACTAATGGGTCGTTGCGGTTATAGTCTAGTATGCATGCAATTTCTAGTTCGCTATAACCAATGGCTCTGATACCAATCTGTCACACCCTCAAAATCCACTAACGGAGTTTTACCGTCAGAGGGTGTGAACTAACAGGATCGGAATCATTAGTTATAATCAAACCATAAATAAAGTTTTCAATCCATGAAAACATTTAAGTGTAAACAAATGCGGAAGCGTAAAACCTTTAACCAAAAGTTGCGTCACGCAGGACGACTTAAAACCCAATAATAATAGTTTAAAACAAGTTTGCATAAACGAAAGCGTTCAAAGTAATGCATGATCCTATACCGCGCGCCCGCCTCGGCGACCTGAGAATAACATACTAAAAGTGTCAACACGAGGTTGTGAGTTCACAAGTTTATATAAAATAAAGCGTTTAGCGTTTTGCGTTTAGCGTTTTGCGTTACCATATAGTGTTAAATCAATTATATATCTATAGGTAGCTAGCCTATAAAGCAAGTATTACTAAGTGTTCGACACCGAAGCTGACTGTTTATCATGTGCCTTGCCACCAGGTCTATCCCCACCATGGTAATGTGTTAGCCAAAATTACACCCACTCGACCTCCAGTCGAGCTTAGCGTTGGGTGGGGTTTGTCAAACCCAGTAGTACTACTCAACAGTGACTCGCTATTATCCAATACTAAACGGTTCGATGTGTAGGACTTCAGTTGTTTCGTTTGCCACTTAGCCTTTACAAGTGATATATAATCTAATAACAAAATCTAAAAGCGTTTGGGAGTATGTATTCTCCCCCAAGTGAAAAGCGTTTAAAAGAGTTAAAAGGGGAAACGTGAAACTCACTGTTTGCCAAGAATTCCAAAAACAAGTCACCCAAGTGATGCGCGTCACAGAAAACCCTCAGTAGCGTTCTAAAACAACAAGGAGATTTTCTAAGTGTTGGAACTGTTATCGAGTCTCTAGACTCGGCACATAATTCCTATGCATAAAATACGTTTCGTGTTTCTTTTGTGAATTGTGTGTGTCTCAACAAGCACATTGATGATACGTTACATGTGTGAACAACTATTTACATATCATGTATTAATATTGTACATTACTAGCACTTATACCCACAAGGGCAATTTGGTCATAACGTAGCAATTATTTAACAACAAGCATGTTTCATGTATTTTCACATAGTTCGGCAGCTAGTTTTATCAAGACAGAATCCTACTTGAAAGATTACTATATTCAATAGATCACAACATATCAAATAATTCACCAAAAATCGTCACAAAAACATACATGAGTTAGGTTTCCAGAACATATTTTATTGTGTTTTTATTCCTCATAGATTTCTCACAATGACCAAAACATTACAGCAAACTCACAGCAGTCAAAATCATGCGCAACAGAATGTTATTTGTTATTCCCGTTAAATGAAAAATCCAATTAATACAAGACCAATTGGGTTAGGTTCTTAACTCAACAAGTTAACTTCCAGAAGTGGAATTAACCCATTTGGTCTTGTAGTTCATGAGATTTAATAATTACAAAACAACCTAACAGCAGGTCTCACAATTCAGATTTGCACTTCAGTTTTGTAAAATAATAAAGGTTAACATTTACTCGTCCAAAAATTACAATTTTGGACTTCATATAAACTAGACTCAACATAGTACCCTGTAGTGTTAACAACCTCGACCAATTTCCACATTAACATTTAGTTACAGTTGTCTAAATATAACTTACAATATGTCCAGTACCAGTTTTGACCTTTAATCACATTTAAATCGTTTGAACAACCAAAACACCTCCAAATTAGGTGTGGTTGGGTTTTCTAAAAACTAGACTCAGAGTACTACCTCTTAGACTCATAAATAGCTCAGTTTGCTTTTATATTTAACAAGTTACATGTCGTTCAAGTTTAACAATCTCTGCTGTCAAAACTCAGCAAGCACAAACAATCGTCTAACATGCATCCTAAGCATACGACATAACTCCAACATGCAATAAACATAATTAATCACAAAACTCAGTATTAACCCTCTAGGGTTTACAATCAATCAATGATTTAACATTCTTTCACCATTCAAAATCACATATGATCATCAATATCATTAACCAACACATAATTAATCATCCTTTAATCAAAATCAAGCATATAAACACTTAATACATAATTTACAAAGTTAGGGTTTCATGTTTATACCTTAAAAAACGCAGAAACAACCAAGAGAAACGAGAGAGATGCTTAGAAACAAGTGTGGGATGCTCC